>NW_026712172.1:420927-679843 GCF_030504385.1 Musca domestica | reverse complement strand
TCTCATTCAAGTGGTCTTGTGCATCTACTGAGCGCATCGATATCTGTGCGTGTGGGTCATACCGCACCGCACTCCAAAGTATGTACAAAGTATTTTGTACACCAACAAATAATTTCACAATATCATTCAGACACAAAAATGCAGAAATATCACACTTACTTTAGTCGCTCACTTTAATAAAATCATCCAACACTGTGGGGGAGCGAAGGGATGCCAGCACAAGTTATGATCCACTTATTGTAAACTGCTGTTAGGTACTACCTGCGCTCAGCAATTGATATGTAGAACATCGGCACAATGTAACACAAAAAGTAACAATATGCTTTAATTCGGTATTTATGAGCTTGTAGGTGGATTTACTCCTCTCAAAAAATTTGCAATATAAAATAGCTATTATACCGCTCATCCAAGTTGGGGTAATCTGAAAACTCCAATTTGACCATAATAGAACGTTTAACGTTTACCGTATTTAGTAAACCGAGTGGACTTAAGATTAAATTTAATACATATTCGTCAAATAATCCTGATATACTAGGCTAAACATGCTATAATTAGGTTTTTGTTTGCCAAAAAAATGCCTTGTTCTACGGAGTGCAAATCTATATATATAAAAATCAATTGTTGTCGTTGGTAATGGAATCAGTGAGAATGGCTGGACCGATTTGCATAATTTTTTGTACAAACGTTCGTCATACCCGAGTTAGGTTTTTAAAGAAAAAAAGTATTGACCACGCCTAATTTTACGCCCACTATTCGATTTATTAAAAATCCTTTATTTGCCAAATAATGAAGATATCGGTTAAAAATTATTACACGAGATACCGTTGACTCCCATCCAACCCTAAGTACTTATTGGCGGCTGAGGAACTAACCACGCCTCCTTTAATTTAAAATAATCTATCATATATATAAAAGAAAGTTGTGTTAGTTACTACGTTTTAATTTAAGAACCGCTGGACTGATTTTAACGATTCATACAAATTCGGAATTGTCTCTTGGCCGAAAAGGATAAAATCCAAAAAAAATCGCATACAAATTTGAACATTTGAACAAATTAAAGGCGACTTACATTGAAGTGTAGAATAGAAGTGAATATTTTTTATTTGAATTCTGAAAGAATAATATTAAAAATGAAATGAGTGACCTAGGTGGACCTAATTCTTTCATATGACAATAATCCGTCCAATGAGAACTCAAAATGCAAGATGCAATCGCTTTTGCAGGTCATAATATATGACACCGGAGAAGGGTACAACCCGATTTCAAGTATACTTTACATTTTAACCATATTTTGCATACTCATTTTAGCAAAAGTTGGTAATTTGAGAAGAAACCACCCTCGCAAAAAATGATCACGTTCGTCAACATTCCATGATTTACACTATTTTCGCGGTCTTCGAATTTTTTTCATTTTTTAGCCCTTATTTGGCATCTTGTTTCTAAGGTGTAGAAAACCTTCTCATAAAATTTTCAATTTTCGGAGTAATGTCCATCTTGGTCTTGACCCATTATCAATGATTTGGCTAAAAAATTGTATTTTATACAGATAATTGTCCACATAGGCATTTATTTGAGTATAGTTCCCACATTAGTGTACCTCCAAGTCTTCTTTCCAACAAATGTGTGGTCAGAAAAGAAAATTTTGTATTCTATTGAATTTGTAACCCCAAGAAAATATTGGTTGGGTACGTAGATGAGATCTACGTCTATATGAATAAACTCCGAAATTTCAAACTGAGACTCATTCTGTAGGAAATTTTGGCAGAAACATGAAAAAATGACGAATATTAATTTCTTTGATCGTCATTGAATTATACTATGATGAAAAATATGGACTTTATGGGGTCTCTAACGCACAATTTAAATGACAAAATTAAATAAATACATTCTACGGTAATGGGTGTAGAAGAATAATTATCATTGACTATTCTGAAATCATTATGCCCCTAACTATGAGGGGGACAAACTAAATACCACACAGCACGGTATTGTAAACGTTGTAAATACAAATCCCATGTTACAGCTCATTTGAATGGAAAATGTTTCTAAGCTCTTTATAATATCAAAAATTGAGCTGAGTTTTCACATGAGGCTATTATAGATGTTCTATATCATATAGGTTTTTAGCACTCAATAAAGTCTATGGCTGAAAAATAAAGATCAGTCTATTCAAAATATCTAAACCGACTGTGTGTGATTGTCTATTATAACTTATGCCATGAATGTTTAATTCTATTCAGAAATGACTATGGAGTTATTTTACTTATAATAAAAATTGTGCCGCTTACATAATTCAGTTCTGTGTTCTATTATGCTTTAAAAAATATGCATTAAGGACTAAAAGTAAGGGCCGGTAACGCGGACCGGGCCAGTATTGTTTATAAAAATGAGAGAGAGTTTCATTTCAAATTAACATTTTATTTTTATTTTGCAGCTATTCAATTCGTTCTAAGTGATGAATTCACACATCTAAGGCCAGAGCAACGTCAAGGACTACTACATGAGGGAACTGGAGCACGAGTTATATCTGCATATGTGGAAATAATATTGATAACTCTGATAACAGAGTACCGGTAAGTCTCTTTTTAAAACAAAACCGAACTAATTACAAGTTCCACATAAGATGCCCCAGCTCATAAGGTATTAAGAGCGAGCCTTCTGATGGTTCACGCAGAAGGGGAAGGCCAAGAATTAGATGGAAAGACCAAGTAGAAGACAACATATCGGAACATGGTCTTTCAAATTGGAAAAACTGTGCACAAGACCGACGCGCCTGGAAATCTTTTCTAAACTCGGCTTATGGAACAAATGTTCTGTCTCGAGCATCCGACAAATTGATATTAGGGAAGTTCACTAGAATCACACAAAACACAACCGGAAATATCGGTTGCACAGGGTCAGAAACAAAATAGAACCGGTCTGACTTGACTTTGAAATTATTTTATCCTTCCGCTGAATATGGTTGTGTATACGCTTGAACAATGCTGGGATATAATGTGTGCGAAAAATGCATATTGATTTTGAAGAAAGGAAACACTTTGAGGTTCATATGTAAACAAGCAAAATTGTCGCATTTGGGGCACCGCACGTAGGATAAGTGGCCTAAGTTCGGCATGTCCCAGTAGTCGGCAGCCTTGAAATTTAAACTTAAATAACTAAGAATAAAATTGACCAAATAATGAAATAATTGCAAAAAAACGCCAACAATGTTCTCTGCTCTCTTTCTGTAAAAAAAAACAATAAGCTCCGATCATTTATTACGAGAGAATATGGTTTTCGTCAGTGAGTGTCTTCTAACGCGTGCGATAGTGCTTGTTTGTAAAAAAAAATTAGTGGTGGCGTCAACTTAATAATCTATTTAAGTAAATTAATTTAATACTTTTGGAATCAGAAATATTTTATAATATTAAATAACAGTCTAAAGATCATTTTATAACTTAGAAACATACAAATCAAGCATCGGCAGGGGGTGCCGATTACTAGAAAATATAATTTTTGATCAAATTCGCCAAAACTTGAGAAAATTATTAAAAAATAGTCCAAAAAACTACTCACTGGCATAAAATATTCATAAAAAATTCGATTGGGGTTACCTAATCTCCAAGAATTGACTCTTATCCACGAAAGGGATTGTAGCTGAGTTGTAAAGTAAAGTAACGATGCCAAGTTTTATCAAAAATTAGCTCTTGTTATTTGTTAAGAATGTAATATGGCGTTTATTTAAAGTAATCTTTTCGTCTTGTTTATATTGCAGAAGAAAACAATGCATTTTCCAGAAAAAATAAACAAAGACCGTCTCCTAGGTCTCCAAGGTTAGACGATGAAAAATTGTGGTTATGTGCCACTAAGAATATTCCCAAAGATCATATAGCAATAACCAAAAAGAGTCTTAATTTCCAAAAAATGTATGATTTTTCCAAAGATTTATCGTGAAAGAGAAATTATGACGCCGAAAATTGCGAAATAAGTTTGATATGTATATATTTTTCCAAAAAACGTATAGAGTTGTGTTATGTCGTTCTACACTTATGACGCTAAAATTGTAATATATCCGCTTGTGTGTGTGTAATGTAAAAATTTCAAAAGAAATATTGTAAATTTTCCAAACAATGTAGTAATTTTAGAGATAATTGTGATAGTAGTAGATATGTATGTAAATGTAAGTATGTAATTTGAGCTATTTTAATATGTTCCGCAAACAAAACCAAAATGTATCAAATGTGGCGAGTCACTTTTCTAAGTCCACTGTACACGGACAGACAAACGGAAGCTTCTAAATGTTTTAACTTTCCACCAGTGGAAAAGCAAAGTCGCAAAAACTTCTCATTTATTCCACTTTTTCCATAAAAGTTTCTCCTTGTTGTCGTTAACTTTTGTTTATTCCAGTGGTTCGTCTTCTTGTTCCTTAATGTGTCTTTTGATGTTGTTTGTTGTGTGACTTCTGATTTTTGGGTTCTGCTTAAAATGTCTTTTTGGTTAAAGGGCCGTACCGATGTAAATCTTTGTTGCTATCTATATCTAATATAAATCAATTGTTGTTCGTGGTAATGGAATCAGTTAAGAACGGCTGGACCGATATCCATTATTTTTTGTACAAACGTTCGTCATACATCGAGTTAGGTTTTTAAAGAAAAAATATTGACCACGTCTACTTTTACGTCCATTATACGATTTATCTAAAATCCTATATTTGCCAAAATAATGAAGATATCGGTTTGAAAATTATTACACGAGATACCGTTGACTTTCCATCCAACCCTAAGTATTTATTTACTTTTTATTTTTATAAAATTTATAAAATGTAGTAACACATCATCGATTTGACTCAAATTTTCTTTTGGTTATTTGTAATTAAAGTGAAAACGTTTTCACGACTGAATGTTTTGAGAAAAGCCTCTAGAAAAATAGCGGAAGTGAAAAACTTGAATTTTCTATTTTGATAAGGAATTTTGTATAGAATGGTTTCAGAATATTCTTTTGAAATTGAAAATTCTTATCAAAAAGAAACCGAGAAATTTTGTATTTGTTGTTAAAAAATGGTCAGGCTTAATCCATTTTTATAAAAACAACGTTTGTTATTATGGAGAAACGATGGATGTTTACCAGGGGGTAAGGCAGGGAATACCTAGGTTTCGGAAAGAGCCACCAATCATAATCAGTCCCTTGTTTTTGTCTGGGATATTCTCCCTAGAAGTTATTTTAAAAATAACTTCTATGACAAAAACCATTTTTTACCCATTTTACAAAAACAAAATTCTATGGTATCCGAACAAACAAAGCCAACACTGTTCTAATAATAGACAAGGCACGGTTGACGAAGGAACTTTGTTGTAACAGAAAAAACCAACTTACATGGTTATGCTTCTTCGTTCAGTTAGAACGAAAGCATAACAAGTGGAGAAAGATGTAAATGTATAAGTGCGGTTGTAAGATTTAGAAGATTTTGCAAAAGAAATTTAGATTTTTATTTAATTCTTTTTTAATTTGGTTAGTTTTATTTAATTCTTTGGTTTCCTCTTCTATTGAGCTTACGATCTCGTCACTGGGGTAAAAAATGTTTTCATAGAAGATATTTTTAAAAAACTTCTGGGGAGAATATCCCAGACAGAAAACAAGGGAACTGATGAGGATTGGTGGCTTCTTCCGAAACCTAGGTATTCCCTGCCTTTCCCCCTGGTAAACACTACCATCGTTCTCCACTAATAAATAAACGTTGTTTTATAAAAACAACAAAAAAAAGGGATAAAGCCTGACCATTTTGCAACAACAAAATATTTTATACAATTTTGATTAAAAAGTACTCCTCAAAGCATCAAAACATTTAAAATCTTAACATATTTTTAAATTGGAGCTATGCATAATGGTGAACAATAGTAGATCAAATATTAAACAGTAATTGTCGGTATAGATTTCACAATACTGAAAACTTTAAATGTCAAATTACAGTTAATTCGGTAGAATTTATAACAAAAACAATCAATCAATTGTTGTTCGTTGGTAATTGAATCAGTTGAGAACGGCTGGACTTTCTTTCCGAAACCTAGGTATTCCCTGCCTTACCCTGGTAAACATTACCATCGTTCTCCATAATAAACAAACGTTGTTTTTATAAAAAGGGACTAAGCCTGTCCATTTTTAACAACAAAATACAAAATTTCTCGATTTCTTTTGATAAGAATTTTCAATTCCAAAAGGATATTCTGAAACAATTCTATACAAAATTCCTTATCAAAATAGAAAATTCAAGTTTTTCACTTCCGCTATTTTCTAGAAGCTTTTCTCTACATTTCAGTCGTGAAAACGTTTTCACTTTAATTACAAATAACAAAAAAAAATTTGAGTCAAATCGATGATGTGTTACTACATTTTATAAATTTTATAAAAATAAAAAGTAAATAAACACTTAGGGTTGGATGGAAAGTCAACAGTCTCTCGTGTAATAATTTTCAAACCGATATCTTCATTATTTTGGCAAATATAGGATTTTAGATAAATCGTAATAATGAACGTAAAAGTAGACGTGGTCAATATTTTTCTTTAATAACCTAACTCGAACGTTTGTACAAAAATAATGGATATCGGTCCAGCCGTTCTTAACTGATTCCATTACCAACGAACAACAATTGATTTGTATTAGATATAGATAGCAACAAAGATTTACATCGGTACGGGCCTTTAACCAAAAAGACATTTTAAGCAGAACCAAAAAATTAAGGAACAAGAGACGAACCACTGGAATAAACAAAAAGTAACGACAAACAAGGAGAAACCTTTATGGAAAAAGTGGAATAAATGAGAAGTTTTTGCGACTTTGCTTTCCATTGGTGGAAAGTTAAAACATTTAGAAGCTTCCGTTTGTCTGTCCGTGTACAGTGGACACCTTAGAAAAGTTACCCGCCACATTTGATACATTTGGGTTTTGTTTGCGGAACCATATTAAAAATAGCTCAAATTACATACTTACATTTACATACATATCTACAATCAACAATTATCTCTAAAATTACTACATTGTTTGGAAAATTTGCAATATTTCTTTTGGAAATTTTTACATTACACACATACAACAAGCGGATATATTACAATTTTAGCGTCATAAGTGTAGAACGACATACACACAACTCTATACGTTTTTTGGAAAAATTTTGCTTCAATATATACATATAAACTTATTTCGCAATTTTCGGCGTCATAATTTCTCTTTCACGATAAAATCTTTGGAAAAATCATACATTTTTGGAAATTAAGACTCTTTTTGGATTATTGCTATATGATCTTGGGAATATTCTTAGTGGCACATAACCAACAATTTTTCATCGTCTAACCTTGGAGACCTAGAAGACGGTCTTTGTTTATTTTTTGGAAAAATGCATTGTTTTCTTCCGCAATATAAACAAAGACGAAAAGATTACTTTAAATAAACGCCATATTACATTCTTAACAATAACAAGAGCTATTTTTGATAAAACTTGGCATCGTTACTTTACTTTACAACTCAGCTACAATCCCTTTCGTGGATAAGAGTCAATTCTTGGAGATTAGGTAACCCCAATCGAATTTTTTATGAAATTTTATGCCAGCCTGTGTTACACAACATTTTATGAAAAATTTGCTGGGATTTGATAAACGTAACTTGTGAAATGGAATAAATATTCGAGACCTTCGGTCGTAATCAGCCTAGGGTAAGTGCGCCTAAGTTCGGCCAAAGACCTAAAATGGTAAAGACTAGACAAAATGCATTCTGAGCAAATGGTTTGTGTCTATACTGTCTGGGTAACAGCTTATGGCAGGACCATGTTAATATAAAAAAAATATATTTATAGAAAAAAATGACAAACAAAGTTTGAAAAAATCCAAAAATTGGGTTTCAAAATTCTATTCCATAGACTTTCCAAATTAATTGCATATTGCCTAAGCGGTTTAAATCGCATAACATTTCTAACTATGTTGTTACGATATCAAACAACAGAGGTATGGTTTTGTCATAGAAGTTTTTTAAAATAACTTCTAGGGAGAATATCCCAGACAAAAAACAAGGGAACTGATTATGATTGGGGCTCTTTCCGAAACCTAGGTATTCCCTGCCTTACCCTGGTAACACATACCATCGTTCTCCATAATAAACAAACGTTGTTTTTATAAAAAGGGACTAAGCCTGTCCATTTTTTAAACAACAAAATACAAAATTTCTCGATTTCTTTTTGATAAGAATTTTCAATTCCAAAAGGATATTCTGAAACAATTCTATACAAAATTCCTTATCAAAATAGAAAATTCAAGTTTTTCACTTCCGCTATTTTTCTAGAAGCTTTTCTCTACATTTCAGTCGTGAAAACGTTTTCACTTTAATTACAAATAACCAAAAAAAAATTTGAGTCCAATCGATGATGTGTTACTACATTTTATAAATTTTATAAAAATAAAAAGTAAATAAACACTTAGGGTTGGATGGAAAGTCAAACAGTCTCTCGTGTAATAATTTTCAAAACGATATCTTCATTATTTTGGCAAATATAGGATTTTAGATAAATCGTAATAATGAACGTAAAAGTAGACGTGGTCAATATTTTTTCTTTAATAACCTAACTCGAACGTTTGTACAAAAATAATGGATATCGGGTCCAGCCGTTCTTAACTGATTCCATTACCAACGAACAACAATTGATTGTATTAGATATAGATAGCAACAAAGATTTACCTCGGTACGGGCCTTTAACCAAAAAGACATTTTAAGCAGAACCCAAAAATTAAGGAACAAGAAGACGAACCACTGGAATAAACAAAAAGGTTAACGACAAACAAGGAGAAAACCTTTATGGAAAAAGTGGAATAAATGAGAAGTTTTTGCGACTTTGCTTTTCCATTGGTGGAAAGTTAAAACATTTAGAAGCTTCCGTTTGTCTGTCGTGTACAGTGGACACCTTAGAAAGTTACCCGCCACATTTGATACATTTTGGGTTTTGTTTGCGGAACCATATTAAAAATAGCTCAAATTACATACTTACATTTACATACATATCTACTAATCAACAATTATCTCTAAAATTACTACATTGTTTGGAAAATTTGCAATATTTCTTTTGGAAATTTTTACATTACACACATACAACAAGCGGATATATTACAATTTAGCGTCATAAGTGTAGAACGACATACACACAACTCCTATACGTTTTTGGAAAATTTTGCTTCAATATATACATATCAAACTTATTTCGCAATTTTCGGCGTCATAATTTCTCTTTCACGATAAAATCTTTGGAAAAATCATACATTTTTTGGAAATTAAGACTCTTTTTGGATTATTGCTATATGATCTTTGGGAATATTCTTAGTGGCACATAACCAACAATTTTTTCATCGTCTAACCTTGGAGACCTAGAAGACGGTCTTTGTTTATTTTTTCTGGAAAATGCATTGTTTTCTTCCGCAATATAAACAAAGACGAAAAGATTACTTTAAATAAACGCCATATTACATTCTTAACAATAACAAGAGCTAATTTTGATAAAACTTGGCATCGTTACTTTACTTTACAACTCAGCTACAATCCCTTCGTGGATAAGAGTCAATTCTTGGAGATTAGGTAACCCCAATCGAATTTTTTATGAATATTTTATGCCAGCCTGTGTTACACAACATTTTTATGAAAAATTTGCTGGGATTTGATAAACGTAACTTGTGAAATGGAATAAATATTCGAGACCTTCGGTCGTAATCAGCCTAGGGTAAGTGCGCCTAAGTTCGGCCAAAGACCTAAAATGGTAAAGACTAGACAAAAATGCATTCTGAGCAAATGGTTTGTGTCTATACTGTCTGGGTAACAGCTTATGGCAGGACCCATGTTAATATAAAAAAAATATATTTATAGAAAAAAATGACAACAAAAGTTTGAAAAATCCAAAAATTGGGTTTCAAAATTCTATTCCATAGACTTTCCAAATTAATTGCATATTGCCTAAGCGGTTTAAATCGCATAACATTTCTAACTATGTTGTTACGATATCATAACAACAGAGGTATTTTCACAGGGTTGCCATATCATGACTTTGTCTTGTCCCATCTTTATACTTCTATGTCTTTGGTTCGGCATGTCCCAGTAGTCGGCAGTTTTGAAATTTAAACTTAAAAAGTCAACAATGTTCTCTGCTCTCTTTCTTATATAAATATAAGAATTTAAATTAATAAACATAAGTTTTTATATAAACAATTATCATAATTCTTAACTGGCGCCCAACGTGGGGCATGTGTAAAACAATTTTTTAACATGATATAAAATCATTAAAAAATATTGCAATATTAAATAAAGAATAAATATTAAAAGTCACCAAAGTATCCGAAACCTTTGGGCAGCGAGAAAGTGATAAGGTCAAAAAGAAGCCTATTAAAAAACTTTGGGAATTGAGCAATAAGGACACCCACCAGGACGAGAAGCCGGAGGACTAATCTTTTTATATTTACGTACTTTGGCCTTACTAAATTGCAACAAATAAGGATTAAGAAAAGGCAAAATCATGCGCTCCGCGCGACCATTAATAGCTATAGAAGGACCGAGGACGACCCTAACTTAAACGGGGGAGGAGGTAAGACTGTCACCTCTACAATCAGAGGGGAAGAACAAGCAGTATAAAAAAAATAGTTATTCCCCTTCCAACAATGACCACAATTTATTTCACAACATCAAACACAAACACTATTGGTCTTTTTTGTGTGCCGCGAAAAATGATATTCTTCACGAGGCGCAAGGCAAGCATACTTTATTAACCCAGACATTTGACAACATAAAATCATCCAGACGTTGCTAGCATATTTGTGTAAACAAAATAAAAACAATATTTTGCACGAGGCGCAAGATCAGCAATACCCAAACGTCGACTGCGACAACGGTCGGATGGTGACGCAAGATCAGCAGTGCCCAAACGTCGACTGCGACAACGGCCTGATGGTGAAGTAGCAAACCAAATGTGATGGACGGAAAGTTTTAGTTTAACAATTCATACTATAGAACGGTTCAGGCGAGTCGCCGAATCCGATATAAATATAAGAAGTTAAATTAATAAACATAAGTTTTTAAAACAAACAATTATCATAATCTTTAACATATATATCTATATATATATATATATATATCTATATATATATATATATATATATATATCTATATATATTATATTATTCTATCTATATCTTATTATCATCAAGATTCGAGGAACCTCAAAAATGTAGAATTGTATGCGAATATCTTTTGATCGGTTGTAGCTGGAATGTGTGAGGGAGTTTGGTACAAATATAAATCTGTTAATTATATTGAAATTGTACTTAGAACCAGCGTATATATAATATATATATATATATATATATATATATATATTATTATATATATAAAATTTTCTTTTATGACCAAAATTGGTTAGGAAAGCGGATTTGTGGGTACACTAATGTGAGAATCTATTCGAATAAATGCCTATGTGGACAATTATCTGAGGGACGATTCTCTACCCCCAGAGTTGCCTAAATACAATTTTTTAGCCAAATCAATTGATGAATGTGGTCAAGACCAAGATGGACTCTACTCCGAAAATTGAAAATGTTATGAGAAAAGGTTTTTACACCCTTAGAAACAAAGATGCAAATAAAGGCCCTAAAGAATGAAAAAAATGTCGAAGACCCCGAACATGGCTTAAATTATATGATGGTTATACCAAACATGATCATATTTTGCGGAGGAGGTCTCTTATCAAATTAAATGAGTTAAGAAAATGTGGTTAAAATGTAAACAATACTTGAAATAGGGTTGTACCCTTATCCGGGGGTCATATATCATGACCTGCCAAATCTTGAAAGTTTAGGAAGAATTTCTTTCTTTTTTCCTAAATGTCCAATTCGCTCTACCATTTTTGCACCCTTTATATTCGGTATTTCACTGACTGCAGTTCCAATGAATTGCATTTTGAGTTCTCATTGGGCGGATTATTGCCATATGAAGATGTAGGTCCACGTAGGTCACTCATTTATTTTTAAATATTATTCATTCAGATTTCAAGGCAATAAAAAATGTTCACTTCAATATAGTATGTCAAATTGAAACAAATCACACCAAAAAGAAATTTTTATTAATATTTTTATTGGATACCATTCCAAAATTGTATGAATTGTCAAGCCGTTCTTTAGTTATACCTTATGTAATTTTTCCCCGATTTGAGAATTTTTGCAATGAGATATCTTTTTTCAAGATTTTTAGAAATTTTGACTTAAATTTGGTGTGACCGCGTTAAATTATTTCGATAACATCTATTTCGTTTCGCCACCACATAATTTGGTACTACACTTCAATGTAACCCGGCTTCTATTTCAGTTCTCAAGAAATCGAGTCAAAATAAATTGGTATTAATATTCGAATCAAAAAGAAAAAAAAAAATATTATAAAAACACTACAAATGTACATTCGAAAAAAGTAAGTCAAAATGGAAAAAAAACATACAAAATAAAACATTACGATTGTACATTTCAGAAGTCAAAATGAAAATGTATATATCACATTTTTACGCGATTTGTTGAATGTTATCCTTTTCGGAAAAGAGACATTCAGAATTTGTATGAATCGTTAAAATCAGATCAGCGGTTCTTGAGTTATAAGCGTAGTAACTAACACAACTTACATTATATATATATATATATATATATATATATATATCCCTATATATATATATATATATAATATATATATATATCCCTATATATATATATATATATATATATATCCCTATATATATATATATAGATATATATATATTATATAGAAGTCAAAATGAATATATATATATATATATATATATATATATATATATATATATATATATATATTATATATATATATATATATATATATATATATATACTAGCTGGCCCTGTCCGCGTTGCCGGCCCGTCGTTTTTGTTTATTATGCATATTTTTAAAAGCATAATCTATTCACAGATATGACTGATGTAAGTGTTTGCGTACTGGTCGATTAAAAGTGTTTTAAAATATCTGTACCCATTTATAAGCCGTGGACTTCAATATTTAAACCGTGTGCTTCAATGTATGGATGTGCTATACAAATCTATTAAAAAGTATATATGAATCTTATCCTCATGTAAGGGATCAAATTAATTTTAGTATGGTAAAAATCGTAGCAAAATTTTACAGTCAAATGAGAAGCAATTTGGAATTTACTGTATTTTGTACACCTCATAATTGAGGGCTGAATGATTTAAGAATAGGCAAAGTTAATTACTTTTTTAAACCCATTAGCACCTTAGATTGTGCATTAGAGTCCCTCATAAGTCCCCTAACCATGTCGGTCTGTTTGTCCGCCAAAAGGTGGACTTGAGGGTATACTATTGCATGGAGAAAATTCTAAAATTTGTGAATATGTTGACATTTTTGTGTAAGATTTTCACCCCCCGAATACTCATTTTTAGCCAAATCCTTTGAAATATGGTAAAATCAGGAGGTACCTTTATATGGGCACTACTCCGAAACATCGACCTACTTTGAAAACTTTCTTCTACCCCTTATAATCCAATATGGCAAATAGAGGCCAACTCAAAATTATAGGTATTTCACACCCATTACCGTAAGATGGGAATTTTTTTATTTTCCATTTAAATTGTAAATTGGAGACCCCATAAAGTCCATATTTTCATCATAGTATAATTCAATGTCGATTCAACAAATATTCGGTCCCGTACTACTTTCTTATATTTGTAATTTGTTCATGTTCCCACAATTTATTTCATATAGATGTACATTCCAAACCTACGTTCCCAACTAATATTCTCTTGGGAGTTACAAATTCAATAGAATACAAATTTTCCTTTCTGACCACACATTAGGTGTGAAAGTGGACTTGGGATACTCCAATGTGGAGACTTTACTTAAATAATTCCTATGTGGCAATTATCTGTATGATGGTTCCCTTCCCCAGGGCAGCATAACAAAATTTTTTAGCCAAATCAATTGATGAATGTGTTCAAGACCAATATGGGCCCTACTCTGAAATTTCAAATTTTATGCGAAGAGGTTCTGTACCCCCTTAGACACAAAGATGCCTAATAAGGGCCAAAAAATAAACGGGACTAAGACCCCAAAAATAGCTGAATCATACGATGGTTATATAAATATAAAATCGGGTTGTACCCTTATCCGTGAGTTATGATCTATATCATGACTGCATTCTATTCGCACTTATTTTGGTGAACAATTGTATAGTGAAAAATTATTCTTCATTTTGTTCACAAAAAATCAATTGAATTCAATATGATAATGCAAATTGAAAAAAAAAAGAATAACAAATTGTAAAAATATTCAACTTGTTAGCCGATTTTTTACAGCAATGTTTAAAGGTCCTTACAAAGTTTGTCAATAGAATGTACTATTATTTTAAAAAAGGTCCTTACAAAGTTTGTCAATAGAATGTACTATTTATTTTAAAAATCGATTCCATTGAAAAAAATTTTTTTTTTCGATTTTTTTCCCGATTTCAGAATTTGTGCAATGAGATCTCTTTTTCGTGAGTTTTTGGCGATTTTGAAAAGTAATTATCTTTTAACTTTGGTGTGACCGCGTTTAATTATTTCGATATCCTCTATTCCGTTTCGCCACCGCATAATTCGGTACTACACTTCCATGTAACCCGCCATCAATTTCAGTTCTCAAGAAATCAAGTCAATTAAATAAATTGGTATTAATATTCGAATTCAAAAATAAAATATAAAAAACGCTACAAATGTACATTAGAAAAAAGTAAGTCAAAATGGAAAAAAATCATGCAAAATAAAACATTACTATTGTACAATTCAAAAGTCAAAATGAAAATGTTAATATATCACATTTTTACGCGATTTTTTTGGATATTATCCTTTTCGGAAAAGAGACAATTCCGAATTTGTTTGAATCGTTAAAATCTGTCCAGCGGTTCTTAAGTTATAAGCGTAGTAACTAACACAACTTCCTTTTATATATATAGATACTAGCTGGCCCGGTCCGCGTTGCCGGCCTCTACTTTTAGTTTTTAATGCATATTTTTTAAGGCATTATAGAACACTGATCTGAATGATTTCAAAATAGTCAAAGATAATTGGTCTTTTACACCCATTACCTTAAGATAGGAATTAATTTATTTTTGTCATTTAAATTGTGTGTTGGAAAACCCATAAAGTCCATATTTTTCTTCATAGTATAATTCAATAACGATCCAAAAATAATATTCGTGATTTTTTCATGTTTCTGCCACAATTTGATATTTCGGAGATCAAAGCATGTAGACGTACATCCCACATCTACGTTCCCAGCCAATATTCTCTTGAGAGTTAAAAATTCAATAGTATACCAAATTTTTTTTTTCTGACCAAACATTTAGGAAGTTGGATTTGCGGGTACACTAATGTGGGAACTATACTCAAATAAATGCCTATGTGGACAATTATCTGTAAGACGATTCTCTATCCCAGAGTAGCCTAAATACAATTTTTTAGCCAAATCAATCAATCATCAATTGATTTGGCTAAAAATTGTATTTAGGCTACTCTGGGATAGAGAATCGTCTTACAGATAATTGTCCACATAGGCATTTATTTGAGTATAGTTCCCACATTAGTGTACCCGCAAATCCAACTTCCTAAATGTTTGGTCAGAAAAAAAAAATTTGGTATACTATTGAATTTTTAACTCTCAAGAGAATATTGGCTGGGAACGTAGATGTGGGATGTACGTCTACATGCTTTGATCTCCGAAATATCAAATTGTGGCAAAAACATGAAAAAATCACGAATATTATTTTTTGGATCGTTATTGAATTATACTATGAAGAAAAATATGGACTTTATGGGTTTTCCAACACACAATTTAAATGACAAAAATAAATTAATTCCTATCTTAAGGTAATGGGTGTAAAAGACCAATTATCTTTGACTATTTTGAAATCATTCAGATCAGTGTTCTATAATGCCTTAAAAAATATGCATTAAAAACTAAAAGTAGAGGCCGGCAACGCGGACCGGGCCAGCTAGTATCTATATATATAAAGGAAGTTGTGTTAGTTACTACGCTTATAACTTAAGAACCGCTGGACAGATTTTAACGATTCAAACAAATTCGGAATTGTCTCTTTTCCGAAAAGGATAATATCCAAAAAAATCGCGTAAAAATGTGATATATTAACATTTTCATTTTGACTTTTGAATTGTACAATAGTAATGTTTTATTTTGCATGATTTTTTTCCATTTTGACTTACTTTTTTCTAATGTACATTTGTAGCGTTTTTTATATTTTATTTTTGAATTTGAATATTAATACCAATTTATTTAATTGACTTGATTTCTTGAGAACTGAAATTGATGGCGGGTTACATGGAAGTGTAGTACCGAATTATGCGGTGGCGAAACGGAATAGAGGATATCGAAATAATTAAACGCGGTCACACCAAAGTTAAAAGATAATTACTTTTTCAAAATCGCCAAAAACTCACGAAAAAGAGATCTCATTGCACAAATTCTGAAATCGGGAAAAAATCGAAAAAAAATTTTTTTCAATGGAATCGATTTTTAAAATAATAGTACATTCTATTGACAAACTTTGTAAGGACCTTTTTTAAAATAATAGTACATTCTATTGACAAACTTTGTAAGGACCTTTAAACATTTGCTGTAAAAAATCGGCTAACAAGTTGAATATTTTTACAATTTGTTATTCTTTTTTTTTTCAATTTGCATTATCATATTGAATTCAATTGATTTTTTGTGAACAAAATGAAGAATAATTTTTCACTATACAATTTTTCACCAAAATAAGTGCGAAATAGAATGCAGTCATGATATAGATCATAACTCACGGATAAGGGTACAACCCGATTTTATATTTATATAACCATCGTATGATTCAAGCTATTTTTGGGGGTCTTAGTCCCTTTTTATTTTTTGGCCCTTATTAGGCATCTTTGTGTCTAAGGGGGTACAGAACCTCTTCGCATAAATTTGAAATTTTCAGAGTAGGGCCCATATTGGTCTTGAACACATTCATCAATTGATTTGGCTAAAAAATTTTGTTATGCTGCCCTGGGGAAGGGAACCATCATACAGATAATTGCCACATAGGAATTATTTAAGTAAAGTCTCCACATTGGAGTATCCCAAGTCCACTTTCACACCTAATGTGTGGTCAGAAAGGAAAATTTTGTATTCTATTGAATTTGTAACTCCCAAGAGAATATTAGTTGGGAACGTAGGTTTGGAATGTACATCTATATGAAATAAATTGTGGGAACATGAACAAATTACAAATATAAGAAAGTAGTACGGGACCGAATATTTGTTGAATCGACATTGAATTATACTATGATGAAAAATATGGACTTTATGGGGTCTCCAATTTACAATTTAAATGGAAAATAAAAAAATTCCCATCTTACGGTAATGGGTGTGAAATACCTATAATTTTGAGTTGGCCTCTATTTGCCATATTGGATTATAAGGGGTAGAAGAAAGTTTTCAAAGTAGGTCGATGTTTCGGAGTAGTGCCCATATAAAGGTACCTCCTGATTTTACCATATTTCAAAGGATTTGGCTAAAAATGAGTATTCGGGGGGTGAAAATCTTACACAAAATGTCAACATATTCACAAATTTTAGAATTTTCTCCATGCAAT
The DNA here is from genome assembly GCF_030504385.1 of Musca domestica. Taxonomy (NCBI): domain Eukaryota; kingdom Metazoa; phylum Arthropoda; class Insecta; order Diptera; family Muscidae; genus Musca; species Musca domestica. The sequence goes on along the minus strand of NW_026712172.1, from coordinate 662,156 downwards.
AGTATACCCTCAAGTCCACCTTTTGGCGGACAAACAGACCGACATGGTTAGGGGGACTTATGAGGACTCTAATGCACAATCTAAGGTGCTAATGGGTTTAAAAAGTAATTAACTTTGCCTATTCTTAAATCATTCAGCCCTCAATTATGAGGTGTACAAAATACAGTAAATTCCAAATTGCTTCTCATTTGACTGTAAAATTTTGCTACGATTTTTACCATACTAAAAATTAATTTGATCCCTTACATGAGGATAAGATTCATATATACTTTTTAATAGATTTGTATAGCACATCCATACATTTGAAGCACACGGTTTAAATATTGAAGTCCACGGCTTATAAATGGGTACAGATATTTTAAAACACTTTTAATCGACCAGTACGCAAACACTTACATCAGTCATATCTGTGAATAATTATGCTTTTAAAAATATGCATAATAAACAAAACTACGGGCCGGCAACGCGGACAGGGCCAGCTAGTATATATATATATATATATATATATATATATATATATATATATATATATATATATATATATATATATATATATATATATATATATATATATTCATTTTGACTTCTATATATATATATATATATATATATATATATATAGGGATATATATATATATATATATATATATAGGGATATATATATATATATATATATATATATATATAGGGATATATATATATATATATATATATATATATATATAAATGTAAGTTGTGTTAGTTACTACGCTTATAACTCAAGAACCGCTGATCTGATTTTAACGATTCATACAAATTCTGAATTGTCTCTTTTCCGAAAAGGATAACATTCAAAAAAATCGCGTAAAAATGTGATATATTAACATTTTCATTTTGACTTCTGAAATGTACAATCGTAATGTTTTATTTTGTATGTTTTTTTTCCATTTTGACTTACTTTTTTCGAATGTACATTTGTAGTGTTTTTTATAATATTTTTTTTTTCTTTTTGATTCGAATATTAATACCAATTTATTTTGACTCGATTTCTTGAGAACTGAAATAGAAGCCGGGTTACATTGAAGTGTAGTACCAAATTATGTGGTGGCGAAACGAAATAGATGTTATCGAAATAATTTAACGCGGTCACACCAAATTTAAGTCAAAATTTCTAAAAATCTTGAAAAAAGATATCTCATTGCAAAAATTCTCAAATCGGGGAAAAATTACATAAGGTATAACTAAAGAACGGCTTGACAATTCATACAATTTTGGAATGGTATCCAATAAAAATATTAATAAAAAATTTCTTTTTGGTGTGATTTGTTTCAATTTGACATACTATATTGAAGTGAACATTTTTTATTGCCTTGAAATCTGAATGAATAATATTTAAAATAAAATGAGTGACCTACGTGGACCTACATCTTTCATATGGCAATAATCCGCCCAATGAGAACTCAAAATGCAATTCATTGGAACTGCAGTCAGTGAAATACCGAATATAAAGGGTGCAAAATGGTAGAGCGAATTGGACATTTAGGAAAAAAGAAAGAAATTCTTCCTAAACTTTCAAGATTTTGCAGGTCATGATATATGACCCCCGGATAAGGGTACAACCCTATTTCAAGTATTGTTTACATTTTAACCACATTTTTCTTAACTCATTTTAATTTGATAAGAAACCATCCTCGCAAAATATGATCATGTTTTGGTATAACCATCATATAATTTAAGCCATGTTCGGGGTCTTCGACATTTTTTTCATCTTTAGGCCTTTATTTGGCATCTTTGTTTCTAAGGGTGTAAAAACCTTTTCTCATAACATTTTCAATTTTCGGAGTAGAGTCCATCTTGGTCTTGACCACATTCATCAATTGATTTGGCTAAAAAATTGTATTTAGGCAACTCTGGGGTAGAGAATCGTCCCTCAGATAATTGTCCACATAGGCATTTATTCGAATATAGTTCTCACATTAGTGTACCCACAAATCCGCTTTCCTAACCAATGTTTGGTCAGAAAAGAAAATTTTATATATATATATATATATATATATATATATATATATATATATATATATATACGCTGGTTCTAAGTACAATTTCAATATAATTTAACAGATTTATATTTGTACCAAACTCCCTCACACATTCCAATCTACAACCGATCAAAAGATATTCGCATACAATATCTACATTTTTGAGGTTCCTCCGATCTTGATGATAAATAAATATATATATATATATATATATATATATATATATATATATATATATATATATATATATATATATATATATATATATATATATATATATATGTTAAGAATTATGATAATTGTTTGTTTAAAAACTTATGTTTATTAATTTAAATTCTTATATTTATATCGGATTCGGCGACTCGCCTGAACCGTTCTATTAGTATGAAGTTGTTAAACTAAAACTTTCCGTCCATCACATTTGTTTTGCTACTTCACCATCAGGCCGTTGTCGCAGTCGACGTTTGGGCACTGCTGATCTTGCGTCACCATCCGACCGTTGTCGCAGTCGACGTTTGGGTATTGCTGATCTTGCGCCTCGTGCAAAATATTGTTTTTATTTGTTTACACAAATATGCTAGCAACGTCTGGATGATTTTATGTTGTCAAATGTCTGGGTTAATAAAGTATGCTTGCCTTGCGCCTCGTGAAGAATATCATTTTTCGCGGCACACAAAAAAGACCAATAGTGTTTGTGTTTGATGTTGTGAAATAAATTGTGGTCATTGTTGGAAGGGGAATAACTATTTTTTTATACTGCTTGTTCTTCCCCTCTGATTGTAGAGGTGACAGTCTTACCTCCTCCCCCGTTTAAGTTAGGGTCGTCCTCGGTCCTTCTATAGCTATTAATGGTCGCGCGGAGCGCATGATTTTGCCTTTTCTTAATCCTTATTTGTTGCAATTTAGTAAGGCCAAAGTACGTAAATATAAAAAGATTAGTCCTCCGGCTTCTCGTCCTGGTGGGTGTCCTTATTGCTCAATTCCCAAAGTTTTTTAATAGGCTTCTTTTTGACCTTATCACTTTCTCGCTGCCCAAAGGTTTCGGATACTTTGGTGACTTTTAATATTTATTCTTTATTTAATATTGCAATATTTTTTAATGATTTTATATCATGTTAAAAAAATTGTTTTACACATGCCCCACGTTGGGCGCCAGTTAAGAATTATGATAATTGTTTATATAAAAACTTATGTTTATTAATTTAAATTCTTATATTTATATAAGAAAGAGAGCAGAGAACATTGTTGACTTTTTAAGTTTAAATTTCAAAACTGCCGACTACTGGGACATGCCGAACCAAAGACATAGAAGTATAAAGATGGGACAAGACAAAGTCATGATATGGCAACCCTGTGAAAATACCTCTGTTGTTATGATATCGTAACAACATAGTTAGAAATGTTATGCGATTTAAACCGCTTAGGCAATATGCAATTAATTTGGAAAGTCTATGGAATAGAATTTTGAAACCCAATTTTTGGATTTTTCAAACTTTTGTTTGTCATTTTTTTCTATAAATATATTTTTTTTATATTAACATGGTCCTGCCATAAGCTGTTACCCAGACAGTATAGACACAAACCATTTGCTCAGAATGCATTTTGTCTAGTCTTTACCATTTTAGGTCTTTGGCCGAACTTAGGCGCACTTACCCTAGGCTGATTACGACCGAAGGTCTCGAATATTTATTCCATTTCACAAGTTACGTTTATCAAATCCCAGCAAATTTTTCATAAAAATGTTGTGTAACACAGGCTGGCATAAAATATTCATAAAAAATTCGATTGGGGTTACCTAATCTCCAAGAATTGACTCTTATCCACGAAAGGGATTGTAGCTGAGTTGTAAAGTAAAGTAACGATGCCAAGTTTTATCAAAATTAGCTCTTGTTATTTGTTAAGAATGTAATATGGCGTTTATTTAAAGTAATCTTTTCGTCTTTGTTTATATTGCGGAAGAAAACAATGCATTTTCCAGAAAAAATAAACAAAGACCGTCTTCTAGGTCTCCAAGGTTAGACGATGAAAAAATTGTTGGTTATGTGCCACTAAGAATATTCCCAAAGATCATATAGCAATAATCCAAAAAGAGTCTTAATTTCCAAAAAATGTATGATTTTTCCAAAGATTTTATCGTGAAAGAGAAATTATGACGCCGAAAATTGCGAAATAAGTTTGATATGTATATATTGAAGCAAAATTTTCCAAAAAACGTATAGAGTTGTGTGTATGTCGTTCTACACTTATGACGCTAAAATTGTAATATATCCGCTTGTTGTATGTGTGTAATGTAAAAATTTCCAAAAGAAATATTGCAAATTTTCCAAACAATGTAGTAATTTTAGAGATAATTGTTGATTAGTAGATATGTATGTAAATGTAAGTATGTAATTTGAGCTATTTTTAATATGGTTCCGCAAACAAAACCCAAAATGTATCAAATGTGGCGGGTAACTTTTCTAAGGTGTCCACTGTACACGGACAGACAAACGGAAGCTTCTAAATGTTTTAACTTTCCACCAATGGAAAAGCAAAGTCGCAAAAACTTCTCATTTATTCCACTTTTTCCATAAAGGTTTCTCCTTGTTTGTCGTTAACTTTTTGTTTATTCCAGTGGTTCGTCTTCTTGTTCCTTAATTTTTGGGTTCTGCTTAAAATGTCTTTTTGGTTAAAGGCCCGTACCGATGTAAATCTTTGTTGCTATCTATATCTAATACAAATCAATTGTTGTTCGTTGGTAATGGAATCAGTTAAGAACGGCTGGACCGATATCCATTATTTTTTGTACAAACGTTCGAGTTAGGTTATTAAAGAAAAAATATTGACCACGTCTACTTTTACGTTCATTATTACGATTTATCTAAAATCCTATATTTGCCAAAATAATGAAGATATCGGTTTGAAAATTATTACACGAGAGACTGTTGACTTTCCATCCAACCCTAAGTGTTTATTTACTTTTTATTTTTATAAAATTTATAAAATGTAGTAACACATCATCGATTTGACTCAAATTTTTTTTTGGTTATTTGTAATTAAAGTGAAAACGTTTTCACGACTGAAAATGTAGAGAAAAGCTTCTAGAAAAATAGCGGAAGTGAAAAACTTGAATTTTCTATTTTGATAAGGAATTTTGTATAGAATTGTTTCAGAATATCCTTTTGGAATTGAAAATTCTTATCAAAAAGAAATCGAGAAATTTTGTATTTTGTTGTTAAAAAATGGACAGGCTTAGTCCCTTTTTATAAAAACAACGTTTGTTTATTATGGAGAACGATGGTAATGTTTACCAGGGGTAAGGCAGGGAATACCTAGGTTTCGGAAAGAGCCACCAATCATAATCAGTTCCCTTGTTTTTTGTCTGGGATATTCTCCCTAGAAGTTATTTTAAAAATAACTTCTATGACAAAAACCATACCTCTGTTGTTATGATATCGTAACAACATAGTTAGAAATGTTATGCGATTTAAACCGCTTAGGCAATATGCAATTAATTTGGAAAGTCTATGGAATAGAATTTTGAAACCCAATTTTTGGATTTTTCAAACTTTTGTTTGTCATTTTTTTCTATAAATATATTTTTTTTATATTAACATGGTCCTGCCATAAGCTGTTACCCAGACAGTATAGACACAAACCATTTGCTCAGAATGCATTTTGTCTAGTCTTTACCATTTTAGGTCTTTGGCCGAACTTAGGCGCACTTACCCTAGGCTGATTACGACCGAAGGTCTCGAATATTTATTCCATTTCACAAGTTACGTTTATCAAATCCCAGCAAATTTTTCATAAAAATGTTGTGTAACACAGGCTGGCATAAAATATTCATAAAAAATTCGATTGGGGTTACCTAATCTCCAAGAATTGACTCTTATCCACGAAAGGGATTGTAGCTGAGTTGTAAAGTAAAGTAACGATGCCAAGTTTTATCAAAAATTAGCTCTTGTTATTTGTTAAGAATGTAATATGGCGTTTATTTAAAGTAATCTTTTCGTCTTTGTTTATATTGCGGAAGAAAACAATGCATTTTCCAGAAAAAATAAACAAAGACCGTCTTCTAGGTCTCCAAGGTTAGACGATGAAAAAATTGTTGGTTATGTGCCACTAAGAATATTCCCAAAGATCATATAGCAATAATCCAAAAAGAGTCTTAATTTCCAAAAAATGTATGATTTTTCCAAAGATTTTATCGTGAAAGAGAAATTATGACGCCGAAAATTGCGAAATAAGTTTGATATGTATATATTGAAGCAAAATTTTCCAAAAAACGTATAGAGTTGTGTGTATGTCGTTCTACACTTATGACGCTAAAATTGTAATATATCCGCTTGTTGTATGTGTGTAATGTAAAAATTTCCAAAAGAAATATTGCAAATTTTCCAAACAATGTAGTAATTTTAGAGATAATTGTTGATTAGTAGATATGTATGTAAATGTAAGTATGTAATTTGAGCTATTTTTAATATGGTTCCGCAAACAAAACCCAAAATGTATCAAATGTGGCGGGTAACTTTTCTAAGGTGTCCACTGTACACGGACAGACAAACGGAAGCTTCTAAATGTTTTAACTTTCCACCAATGGAAAAGCAAAGTCGCAAAAACTTCTCATTTATTCCACTTTTTCCATAAAGGTTTCTCCTTGTTTGTCGTTAACTTTTTGTTTATTCCAGTGGTTCGTCTTCTTGTTCCTTAATTTTTGGGTTCTGCTTAAAATGTCTTTTTGGTTAAAGGCCCGTACCGATGTAAATCTTTGTTGCTATCTATATCTAATACAAATCAATTGTTGTTCGTTGGTAATGGAATCAGTTAAGAACGGCTGGACCGATATCCATTATTTTTTGTACAAACGTTCGAGTTAGGTTATTAAAGAAAAAATATTGACCACGTCTACTTTTACGTTCATTATTACGATTTATCTAAAATCCTATATTTGCCAAAATAATGAAGATATCGGTTTGAAAATTATTACACGAGAGACTGTTGACTTTCCATCCAACCCTAAGTGTTTATTTACTTTTTATTTTTATAAAATTTATAAAATGTAGTAACACATCATCGATTTGACTCAAATTTTTTTTGGTTATTTGTAATTAAAGTGAAAACGTTTTCACGACTGAAAATGTAGAGAAAAGCTTCTAGAAAAATAGCGGAAGTGAAAAACTTGAATTTTCTATTTTGATAAGGAATTTTGTATAGAATTGTTTCAGAATATCCTTTTGGAATTGAAAATTCTTATCAAAAAGAAATCGAGAAATTTTGTATTTTGTTGTTAAAAAATGGACAGGCTTAGTCCCTTTTTATAAAAACAACGTTTGTTTATTATGGAGAACGATGGTAATGTTTACCAGGGGTAAGGCAGGGAATACCTAGGTTTCGGAAAGAAAGTCCAGCCGTTCTCAACTGATTCAATTACCAACGAACAACAATTGATTGATTGTTTTTGTTATAAATTCTACCGAATTAACTGTAATTTGACATTTAAAGTTTTCAGTATTGTGAAATCTATACCGACAATTACTGTTTAATATTTGATCTACTATTGTTCACCATTATGCATAGCTCCAATTTAAAAATATGTTAAGATTTTAAATGTTTTGATGCTTTGAGGAGTACTTTTTAATCAAAATTGTATAAAATATTTTGTTGTTGCAAAATGGTCAGGCTTTATCCCTTTTTTGTTGTTTTTATAAAAACAACGTTTATTTATTAGTGGAGAACGATGGTAGTGTTTACCAGGGGGAAAGGCAGGGAATACCTAGGTTTCGGAAGAAGCCACCAATCCTCATCAGTTCCCTTGTTTTCTGTCTGGGATATTCTCCCCAGAAGTTATTTTAAAAATAACTTCTATGACAAAAAACATTTTTTACCCAAGTGACGAGATCGTAAGCTCAATAGAAGAGGAACCAAAGAATTAAATAAAACTAACCAAATTAAAAAAGAATTAAATAAAAATTCTAAAATTCTTTTGCAAAATCTTCTAAATCTTACAACCGCACTTATAAACATTTACATCTTTCTCCACTTGTTATGCTTTCGTTCTAACTGAACGAAGAAGCATAACCATGTAAGTTGGTTTTTTCTGTTACAACAAAAGTTCCTTCGTCAACCGTGCCTTGTCTATTATTAGAACAGTGTTGGCTTTGTTTGTTCGGGATACCATAGAATTTTGTTTTTGTAAAATGGGTAAAAAATGGTTTTTGTCATAGAAGTTATTTTTAAAATAACTTCTAGGGAGAATATCCCAGACAAAAAACAAGGGAACTGATTATGATTGGTGGCTCTTTCCGAAACCTAGGTATTCCCTGCCTTACCCCCTGGTAAACATTACCATCGTTCTCCATAATAAACAAACGTTGTTTTTATAAAAATGGATTAAGCCTGACCATTTTTTAACAACAAAATACAAAATTTCTCGGTTTCTTTTTGATAAGAATTTTCAATTTCAAAAGAATATTCTGAAACAATTCTATACAAAATTCCTTATCAAAATAGAAAATTCAAGTTTTTCACTTCCGCTATTTTTCTAGAGGCTTTTCTCAACATTTTCAGTCGTGAAAACGTTTTCACTTTAATTACAAATAACCAAAAGAAAATTTGAGTCAAATCGATGATGTGTTACTACATTTTATAAATTTTATAAAAATAAAAAGTAAATAAATACTTAGGGTTGGATGGAAAGTCAACGGTATCTCGTGTAATAATTTTCAAACCGATATCTTCATTATTTTGGCAAATATAGGATTTTAGATAAATCGTAATAATGGACGTAAAAGTAGACGTGGTCAATATTTTTTCTTTAAAAACCTAACTCGATGTATGACGAACGTTTGTACAAAAAATAATGGATATCGGTCCAGCCGTTCTTAACTGATTCCATTACCAACGAACAACAATTGATTTATATTAGATATAGATAGCAACAAAGATTTACATCGGTACGGGCCTTTAACCAAAAAGACATTTTAAGCAGAACCCAAAAATCAGAAGTCACAACAACAAAACAACATCAAAAGACACATTAAGGAACAAGAAGACGAACCACTGGAATAAACAAAAAGTTAACGACAAACAAGGAGAAACTTTTATGGAAAAAGTGGAATAAATGAGAAGTTTTTGCGACTTTGCTTTTCCACTGGTGGAAAGTTAAAACATTTAGAAGCTTCCGTTTGTCTGTCCGTGTACAGTGGACTTAGAAAAGTGACTCGCCACATTTGATACATTTTGGGTTTTGTTTGCGGAACCATATTAAAAATAGCTCAAATTACATACTTACATTTACATACATATCTACTAATCAACAATTATCTCTAAAATTACTACATTGTTTGGAAAATTTACAATATTTCTTTTGGAAATTTTTACATTACACACAACAAGCGGATATATTACAATTTTAGCGTCATAAGTGTAGAACGACATACACACAACTCTATACGTTTTTTGGAAAAATATATACATATCAAACTTATTTCGCAATTTTCGGCGTCATAATTTCTCTTTCACGATAAAATCTTTGGAAAAATCATACATTTTTTGGAAATTAAGACTCTTTTTGGGTTATTGCTATATGATCTTTGGGAATATTCTTAGTGGCACATAACCAACAATTTTTTCATCGTCTAACCTTGGAGACCTAGGAGACGGTCTTTGTTTATTTTTTCTGGAAAATGCATTGTTTTCTTCTGCAATATAAACAAAGACGAAAAGATTACTTTAAATAAACGCCATATTACATTCTTAACAAATAACAAGAGCTAATTTTTGATAAAACTTGGCATCGTTACTTTACTTTACAACTCAGCTACAATCCCTTTCGTGGATAAGAGTCAATTCTTGGAGATTAGGTAACCCCAATCGAATTTTTTATGAATATTTTATGCCAGTGAGTAGTTTTTGGACTATTTTTTAATAATTTTCTCAAGTTTTGGCGAATTTGATCAAAAATTATATTTTTCTAGTAATCGGCACCCCCTGCCGATGCTTGATTTGTATGTTTCTAAGTTATAAAATGATCTTTAGACTGTTATTTAATATTATAAAATATTTCTGATTCCAAAAGTATTAAATTTAATTTACTTAAATAGATTATTAAGTTGACGCCACCACTAATTTTTTTTTTACAAACAAGCACTATCGCACGCGTTAGAAGACACTCACTGACGAAAACCAATATTCTCTCGTAATAAATGATCGGAGCTTATTGTTTTTTTTACAGAAAGAGAGCAGAGAACATTGTTGGCGTTTTTTTGCAATTATTTCATTATTTGGTCAATTTTATTCTTAGTTATTTAAGTTTAAATTTCAAGGCTGCCGACTACTGGGACATGCCGAACTTAGGCCACTTATCCTACGTGCGGTGCCCCAAATGCGACAATTTTGCTTGTTTACATATGAACCTCAAAGTGTTTCCTTTCTTCAAAAATCAATATGCATTTTTCGCACACATTATATCCCAGCATTGTTCAAGCGTATACACAACCATATTCAGCGGAAGGATAAAATAATTTCAAAGTCAAGTCAGACCGGTTCTATTTTGTTTCTGACCCTGTGCAACCGATATTTCCGGTTGTGTTTTGTGTGATTCTAGTGAACTTTCCCTAATATCAATTTGTCGGATGGCTCGAGACAGAACATTTGTTCCATAAGCCGAGTTTAGAAAAGATTTCCAGGCGCGTCGGTCTTGTGCACAGTTTTTCCAATTTGAAAGACCATGTTCCGATATGTTGTCTTCTACTTGGTCTTTCCATCTAATTCTTGGCCTTCCCCTTCTGCGTGAACCATCAGAAGGCTCGCTCTTATATACCTTATGAGCTGGGGCATCTTATGTGGAACTTGTAATTAGTTCGGTTTTGTTTTAAAAAGAGACTTACCGGTACTCTGTTATCAGAGTTATCAAATATTATTTCCACATATGCAGATATAACTCGTGCTCCAGTTCCCTCATGTAGTAGTCCTTGACGTTGCTCTGGCCTTAGATGTGTGAATTCATCACTTAGAACGAATTGAATAGCTGCAAAATAAAAAATAAAAATGTTAATTTGAAATGAAACTCTCTCTCATTTTTATAAACAATACTGGCCCGGTCCGCGTTACCGGCCCTTACTTTTAGTCCTTAATGCATATTTTTTAAAGCATAATAGAACACAGAACTGAATTATGTAAGCGGCACAATTTCCATAGTCATTTCTGAATAGAATTAAACATTCATGGCATAAGTTATAATAGACAATCACACACAGTCGGTTTAGATATTTTGAATAGACTGATCTTTATTTTTCAGCCATAGACTTTAATTGAGTGCTAAAAACCTATATGATATAGAACATCTATAATAGCCTCATGTGAAAACTCAGCTCAATTTTTGATATTATAAAGAGCTTAGAAACATTTTCCATTCAAATGAGCTGTAACATGGGATTTGTATTTACAACGTTTACAATACCGTGCTGTGTGGTATTTAGTTTGTCCACCTCATAGTTAGGGGCATAATGATTTCAGAATAGTCAATGATAATTATTCTTCTACACCCATTACCGTAAGAATGTAATTTATTTAATTTTGTCATTTAAATTGTGCGTTAGAGACCCCATAAAGTCCATATTTTTCATCATAGTATAATTCAATGACGATCAAAGAAATTAATATTCGTCATTTTTTCATGTTTCTGCCAAAATTTCCTACAGAATGAGTCTCAGTTTGAAATTTCGGAGTTTATGTCATATAGACGTAGATCTCATCTACGTACCCAACCAATATTTTCTTGGGGGTTACAAATTCAATAGAATACAAAATTTTCTTTTCTGACCACACATTTGTTGGGAAAGAAGACTTGGAGGTACACTAATGTGGGAACTATACTCAAATAAATGCCTATGTGGACAATTATCTGTATAAAATACAATTTTTTAGCCAAATCAATTGATGAATGTGGTCAAGACCAAGATGGACATTACTCCGAAAATTGAAAATTTTATGAGAAGAGGTTTTCTACACCCTTAGAAACAAAGATGCCAAATAAAGGGCTAAAAAATGAAAAAAATGTCGAAGACCGCGAAAATAGTGTAAATCATGGAATGTTGACGAACGTGATCATTTTTTGCGAGGGTGGTTTCTTCTCAAATTACCAACTTTTGCTAAAATGAGTATGCAAAATATGGTTAAAATGTAAAGTATACTTGAAATCGGGTTGTACCCTTCTCCGGTGTCATATATTATGACCTGCAAAAGCGATTGCATCTTGCATTTTGAGTTCTCATTGGACGGATTATTGTCATATGAAAGAATTAGGTCCACCTAGGTCACTCATTTCATTTTTAATATTATTCATTCAGAATTCAAAATAAAAAAATATTCACTTCTATTCTACACTTCAATGTAAGTCGCCTTTAATTTGTTCAAATGTTCAAATTTGTATGCGATTTTTTTTGGATTTTATCCTTTTCGGCCAAGAGACAATTCCGAATTTGTATGAATCGTTAAAATCAGTCCAGCGGTTCTTAAATTATAAACGTAGTAACTAACACAACTTTCTTTTATATATATAGATAGATATATTTAAATTAAAAGGAGGCGTGGTTAGTTCCTCAGCCGCCAAATAAGTACTTAGGGTTGGATGGGAAGTCAACGGTATCTCGTGTAATAATTTTTAAACCGATATCTTCATTATTTGGCAAATATAAGGATTTTTAAATAAATCGAAATAGTGGGCGTAAAATTAGGCGTGGTCAATAATTTTTTTCTTTAAAAACCTAACTCGGGGTATGACGAACGTTTGTACAAAAAATTATGCAAATCGGTCCAGCCATTCTCAACTGATTCCATTACCAACGAACAACAATTGATTTTTATATATATAGATTTGCACTCCGTAGAACAAGGCATTTTTTGGCAGAACAAAAACCTGAATTATAGCATGTTTAGCCTAGTATATCAGGATTTATTTGACGAATATGTAATTAAATTTAATCTTAAGTCCACTCGGTTTACTAAATACGGTAAACGTTAAACGTTCTATTATGGTCAAATTGGGAGTTTTCAGATTACCCCAAACTTGGATGAGCGGTATAATAGCTATTTTATATTGCAAATTTTTTGAGAGGAGTAAATCCACCTACAAAGCTCATAAATACCGAATTAAAGCATATTGTTACTTTTTGTGTTACATTGTGCCGATGTTCTACATATCAATTGCTGAGCGCAGGTAGTACCTAACAGCAGTTTACAATAAGTGGATCATAACTTGTGCTGGCATCCCTTCGCATCCCCCACAGTGTTGGATGATTTTATTAAAGTGAGCGACTAAAGTAAGTGTGATATTTCTGCATTTTTGTGTCTGAATAGGATATTTGAAATATATTTGTTGGTGTACAAAATACTTTGTACATACTTTTGAGTGCGGTGCGGTATGACCCACACGCACATATATCGATGCGCTCAGTAGATGCACAAGACCACTTGAATGAGATGTCAAGCACCCCTGCAATGTTCTCCATTCAATATTAAAATAGATTAGAACAATTGTGTGGCTGCGACTAGGTTAAGTTAGATTAGTTTCAGTAGTACGTAAGGAACATATTTTAAAAATAAAATCAGAATTGAATCAACAGCCAAACCATTCGGTTGGTTTTCTTTTCTCGCTCTTTTACATTTGGTCAATCGAGCCTTCACTTTTGTCAAAGTGAAACGAATTAGCGACCACAAAAAGAAAATAGTAGGAGTTTTCCCCCACCAGTGGTAAGAGACTCACTACAAGCAGAAGTAACTATTCTTCAAAAAAGAGGAGAATAGCTACCAATAAAAATTCGTTGAGGGATAAAATTATAAAGAGCCATAAAGGCAAAATTTAAAATATATATTTAAAAAAAAAGACCCACGGGGCAAATTAAAAAAAAAACATAACAAAAAGAGGACAACAACAGTCCCACATAAAAAATATACAATTTGGGAAAAGAGGACATCAAAGTCCCAACTGGAAAAAATAAAAAACAAATAGAAAAAAAGCCAAGAAGGCAATATAAAAAAGTTTTTAAAAGAGAACAAATAGTCCCATCTAAAACCTTTAAATTTAAAAATGTATAAAGAAATGGAAGAAGATATCAGCACTTTGGCAGACTATTTCCAGTTATTAACGTCGACGTCAGCTTTTGAAAAGGTGAAACACGTCGCGGCATGGAAGGTACTGGTAGAAAATACATATTACCAGTTACGACGGTACTTGAGGGTACACCATAAATATCTTCCAACCCATATGAAGACATTACCCTGTGATGTGGATATGTGAATGTTATCGGCAATGAAGCTTTTAGCAACCCGGAGTCGCAATTACACAGACTTGGACATCAATGAAGAAATCGAAGATTCGATGAAACCTCCATCACGATGGATACTCTCGCTGAAATATGACCATTTAACTTGGGAAGAGCAAGTGGAAGAAAACAGACAACTTAACTATGTCGAAACAAAGGAAGATTACGACAAAGAATTGGAAGATGGTTTGCACGAACAAATGCAAGTCTATGAAAACAATTTACAATCTCTGCAGAGACAAGCAAGCGAACTGCGTTCTCAACTAACAATCGAAGTGGAAAAAAGTGAAATGATATTGAGAAATGCGAAGGCCCACGAAAAATATCTGCTCGCCAAATCTGAAGAAAACTTGCGGGCCAAAGATGAACAATCCGAAGAAAAACATCGAGTTCAGAAAGATCAAGTGCGACATCTGAAAAAAAAAGTTAGAGAAAGTCAATGAAAAATTGGCTAGCTCGGAAAGAGCGCGGCAAGTCTTGGAAGCTGAGAAAGATGACCTGTCCAAGCAACTAGCAAGTATAAGAAAGGAACATAAAGATGTTAATCTAGAACAGATTCGATGTTTAGAAGGAAATATTGTGAAGTGTTTCCCGCCGGCAAGTCCTCATTTTGAGGAACGGAAAGAAGACGAAGAAAATTCCACCCTGACCAATGAAGAACTCGAAAAACATAATTATATTGGAGTAAAGGGAAAAGGAATAAAGGAGTTACGCACAGAAGGTCCCATCAGTTCCAACAAATATGGAAATGTATTTATCGAAGAAGTGGGAAAAGCCAAACAAAATTCTCTGGTTCCGGTTCCTGAAGGTCTTAGCGAAATCCACAGCAAATCATCAAGGGCCGTGAAAACAGAAGACGACGAATCGGAGCTTACAATAAAGCCAACGGCATTCATTTGCTACATTGGTGATGACGGTCTGCAGCGATGAACTACTAATTCGGCAGCATAGGAAAATGAAGCCGGCAGATAAAGGTGGTGGTATCGGCAAGAGAGGCTGGATTAAACGTTGGAGTCGTTTCCTGGAAGCGGTTACCTGATATTATTTCAACATATATAGATAGTTACGCATAAATTTTCTTTTTAAATCTGTCATATCTTTATATTTAAATATTCCATATTATTCATTTGTTAACTTTATAAAAAATACAGTCCACTATAAACAATCGGCAAACATCACTATAGATCGGCGGGCCTGGAGACTATATGGGGACTGTACCAAAATATTTACGTATGTTGACATTTTTCTGTAAGATGGTTCTCTACTAACAAAGTAGCCTAAATACAGCAATTAATGGCCAAATCAGTTGAAAAATGTGGCCAACACCACGGTCACAGCTGAAATCAGGGATACATTTATATAAGGGTTATACCAAAACGTGGCCAATATTCTCTTGGGGGTTACAAATTCAATAGAAAACAAAATTTTCTTTTCTGACCACCAATTAGATGTGAAAGTGGACTTGGGGATACTCCAATGTGGGGACTTAAATTAAGTCCTATGTGGCAATTATCTGTATGATGGTTCCCTACCCCAGAGTAGCATAAATACAATTTTTAGCCAAATCAATTAATGAATGTGGTCAAGACCGAAATGGGCCCTACTCTGAACATTTCAAACTTTATGCGAAGAGGTTCTACACCTCCTTAGAAACAAAGATGCCAAACAATGGCCAAAATATTAAAAAAGTGACCAAGACACCAAAAATAGCTTAAATCATACGATGGTTATATAAATATGAAATCGGGTTGTACCCTTATCCGTGAATTATGATCGATATCATGAACGGCAAAATCGATTTAAGGTATCTTGAATGTTTGGGAAGATTTTCTGGAAGGATAGAAATCCTTTTCTTACTTAGAGTTTCGCCATTCGCTCTACTATTTTCCACCCTTTTTATTTGGTATTTTTCTGATTGTACATTGGACGGATTATTGTGAAAGGAAAGAAGTAGTTCCACGCTTTGAAATGAGCCCCATTAGGCTTTTTCGGCAATTTTTGTTTGTTCAAATGTGTTCGCATCTTCCAGCTGAACCACGATGTCGGCCCTGGAGTTGAAAGGTAGATGTCAGTTAACATCGTATTTCCCACTTATTTCATTTTTTGGTGAAAATTTGTATATAGTGAAAATTTTTCAATTAGATAATACAAATTGAAAAAAAAAAATAAATTGACAAAAGAAGAATAACACATTGAAAAAATCTTCAACTTGTTCGCTGATTTTTACAGCAAATGTTTAAAGATCAATGTCAATAGAATGTACTTCTATTTTAAAATTCGATTCCATTAAATTATTTCGACATCATCTATTCCGTTTCGCCACCACATAATTCGGTACTACACTTCCATGTAACTCGCCATCAGTTACATTTCTCAAGAAATCAAGTCAATTAAATAAATTGGTATTCATATTTGAATTCAAAAATAAAATATAAAAAACACTACAAATGTACATTAGAAAAAATAAGTCAAAATGGAAAAAAATCATGCAAAATAAAACATTACTATTGTACATTTGAAAAGTCAAAATGAAAATGTTAATATATCACATTTTTACGCGATTTTTTGGATATTATCCGTTTCGGAGAGGAGACAATTCCGAATTTGTATGAATCGTTAAAATCAATCCAGCGGTTCTTAAGTTATAAGCGTAGTAACTAACACAACTTTCTTTTATATATATAGATTTATTGTTTATTGCTAGATTTTCCCAGCGCCTCAACCGCACTCAAAAGTATGTACAAAGCATTTTGTACAGTTGGATAGTGCTTTTATTTTAGATAATTGCATTAAACATGATGGACTAAGATCAGTCGAGTGATTTCATATTTTTTAAACAATCTTAAATCGCCTTTATTCAAAATTATTGGATATGCATTGTTAACTTTAGTCAATGTTACGGACGAACTAATTAATTTGCAACTCCCTGAGCTTCATCCCACTTGTTATCATTAAAATTGTAAAGATTTTCAATGTATAATTTTTTTATTTATTCATTTTTTTTTTTTTTTTTTTTTGGTAATGGAAAATAAGTAAAGCAATGTAAGTAATAAAAACCAACCTGGACACTATTCAAAGAATTACTTAGTTTAAGAAGAATATATAATACTGTTTTCTTTTTATCCTCCTGCCTCCAAGCAGGAGAAATTAACAAATACAACCAATCCCACGGCTGCGGGTTCTACGATACCGGATTGACCCGAAACAACAAGATCCCAGTTTCGGCCAGTATGTACATGTTTGTGTTTGTTTATTTTTCTGCATTGGGAGCAGCATATCCCGGAATGCTTGCTCCGGATTTTATTGGTCCGTGCCGGGATTAAGGAAAACCCCGGACCTTGGTTCTGCCCGGTTTGTCAGAACGTCATCCACCACAGATCTGTTTCGGTGCGATGTAATGGATGTATAGAATGGGTGCACTTTAAGAACGGTTCCGGACTAAGGCGTTTGCGAAACTACAGCGAAATGAATTAAATTGCGACATGCTGCAGTAACGTAGTCACCAGCGAGTCCACTACTTCGTCGTCTTCATCAGAGACGTCGTCGGAGTATGAAACTCCACCGCAGTCTCCAGAACAGCAACCAACACTGCAGCACCTAACGCCACATTTTGTTCCAACTTCGGATTGTGCATCATTCTTGCAATTCAATTGCAACGGGCTCCGAGGCAAAATAGATAAGATAGTGGAATTTATGAGTCGGAGGAATATTAAGATCGCAGCGGTGCAGGAAACCAAGCTGAATGAAAATTGCAGCCCATTGTTGTTAGGCAATAACCACCTGGTACTAGGGGATTTTAATGCCCACTATGAGTTGTGGCATTCCGTCCTAGGTACTGACGAGAGGGGATCAGCGCTGGCAGATAAGATTAACTGCTCCACATTCTGCACGGTTAACAAGGATGCCCCCACTCGAATATGAGGAGAGTGTCACAGTTCGCTAGACTTAACCGTAGTGTCACCCGGTCTTGAAAATGGCGTGACGGCAACCCGTCATTTCTCTCAGAACATCTCCCGATATGCGTCTCCATAAGCAGTTCGCCCCATTTCATAACCTCTGAACGCCGCATTTTCCTTGACCATGAGGAAGCTCACTGGCCAGAGTTCTGAGAATTCACCAACCGCCGCTTTAGAGAATTGCCCAATCCTTCTGATGTTCGGGTATCAAAAAGGATTTTCCGAAACATCATCAAAGCAAACTTCCACTCAGAGGCAGCGGGATTAGCAAGCGAGCGTGATGATCTACTGATCCTAGAATCAGTGATTTGACAGTCGAGGTCAACCGGTTGGTACAGGAGCATAAGAGGAAAAATTGGTTAGACCATCTGAAGTGTTGTAACATTGGAACAGATATGAGTAAGCTGTGGGTAACGGTTAAATTGCTGTCGTCCCCTGGAAAAAGGGAATTATAGGACCTCAGTCTCTTTTAACGAAGTCACTTTTAACGACGTAACGGTGACTCATCCGAACAGGTGCGCGGAGTATTTTAACCGACAATTTGTCGAGCACCCCGTGAGCGACAGGACAAAACGAAGAGTACTACGTCGTATCAGATCTCTTCCCGCCGAGGAGGAACCGCCACAGTTTACGATAGGTGATGTTGCAAATGTCATCCGTAACGCTAAGTCATCCAAAGCGTTGGGCCTGGCAATGTTGAAACAGCTGGATACGCCGGGAGTCGAGTACTTAAAGAAAGTATACAATTTGCCGCAAGCCCCCATATAGTGCCCGAAACCTGGAAAATGGGCTGGGTGGTGTGGTCCCGCTACTGGAGCCAGACAAGAATGCCAGTAAAGGCGAATCGCTTTTGTCACCAGTAGCTAAGACTCTTGAGGCTTTACTCCTCCCCACCATTAAAGGAAGCTATCCAGTTGCTAACCATCACAACATAGTACCACAACAGCATTACACGCCATTTCCACACATATTAGTAGAGGACTGAACCAGAAAAAGCCGTGTGACAGAACAGGGTTGGTAGCCCTTGACCTATCAAAGGCATTTGATGCAGTCAATTATGCCACACTTTTTGAGGACGTGCAGAGAACCACCTTCCGGCCAAGTTTGAAACGTTAAATAATCAACTATATGTGTGAATGCCAGTCGTATGTGGAATTCCGGAACAAGACGTCCAAAGCCCGTAGAGTGAAACAGGGAGTTCCCCAAGGTGGGGTGATATCTCTGGAACTTTTTAACCTCTACCTTTCCGGAATTCCTCGCCCTCCAGACGGCATAGAGATCGTAACGTATGCGGATGATTGTACGATCATGGCGTCGGGTCCAGTGGTCGATGACATATGTGAAAGGCTGAACCCCTATCTCGCGGAGCTTGCCGCATACTTCCACGCAAGGAATATGAAAATATCCGCCTCGAAATCAACGGCCACACTCTTTACCACATGGTCTGCGGAGATGAGAACACAGGAGAAGTGCAGGTCGAGGGAAATTTAATACCGACCACGAACAACCCCAAGATTATAGGGGTCACATTCGACAGCATGTTCATGTCGTCCGCGCAAGCCACAGCTATCTGCGACAAGATGGAAAGTAGGAACAAGGTCCTCAAGACGCTAGCCGGCAGCACTTGGATGCGACAGGGTGCCATCTCATGACACCAGTGGACCATCTACATGAGGAGGCGAAAGTGCTTCCCTTACGTCAGCATAATCATATGCTTTCGTTGCAGTAACTGCTTTACACAACTCCCCCACCCAGACGTGTCAGGAAGGACATACATGATCTAGAGAGGGAGGTCCAGCGCTACAAGGAAGAACCTCTAGATCAAGAAGCCTATCAGGTAGGTCTGAGTGGCATTCATACCGATGCAGTCGCAGATGCTATTAGCAATTATAAAATGAATGCCGTTCTCGAAGTCCACCTCCCTCTTTAATTGCACAACCAAACCTACCAAACTCACTCCAGAAGATCTCTGGCTACAGCCCAATTAAGTAGCCGAATTTCTAAACCTGGAGCTGGAACCAGATTAGCAGAACGTAAACACTTTCATGGACTACTGCTACAACAACAACAAATGCAGCAACAAGCGTATATGTCACTCTCTCATACGAAAGAGAGAAATGTAAATGAGAACGGGCAAAATGTATACCTTAAGTTTACGTCGACGGATTCCAGTTCAACCACGCCAAAACGTCACGAAATCTGGTATCTTATAGCCAAACTCCAAAGACTATCAGCTTAAGAGCTCAAAAAGGCTAGTCATTGTAATTAAAGGGCTTCATAGATATGTCCGTCAAGAAAAATTTAGTAATTCAAATTTCACCCTCTTCCTGTCAATCGATTAATCTAAAATTTTGTCAACACTTTGGATTTTGGTGACAATACAATTATGTTTATTCATTATCAGTATAAATCCTAGAATGACGGACGCTACAAAATGGCGGATAACGTAGGTTTTATCAATCCCATCAATATGGGTATCAAATGAAACAACTCAACAAGCAGGATACAATGTACTATATAATATTGAAATCTATGAAGGCCGCCGCTACCAAATGGCTGATAACAATTTTTATCAATCCCACCAATATGGGTATCAAAGGGCTTAACAAGAAGAACACAGTGCAGTATACAACCTCAAAATTTAAGATGTGCGCAGCCACTAAATGGCGTATAATAAGATTTAAATTTAGAAATTGCATCTGTAATTTAGGTATCTGATTAATCCAGCCTGAATCCAACACCCAAGTCAAGATTTTGTTTAAATGTCCATTACTCGAGGGAACAAAATGGTAAAAAAAAGCAAAAAAAAAGTAGTATAGGTATGTCCCCACTGTCCGGAAACTATTTGCGAATAATGAAGCAAAAATTGCATCAGACAGAATTTTTGATTGTCGACGAGATTCCCATGGTGTCTTAGCAAATGTTATGCATGATGGACGCTCAATTAAGGCAAATTATGAACTGTGAAAATGAGTTTTTTGGAGGAGTAAACGTATTACTTTTCGGTGATCTTTTACAACTACCTCCTAGAAAAGGACCACCTGTTTTAAAACAGCCAGAACATCTCCTACCAGCTACCCATCTCTGTCGTTTATTCACGCTGTGTGAATTAACTAAAAATATGCGTCAGCAAGGTGACTTTTATTGATATTTTGAATGTTTTGAGAGTCGGTGAACTAACAACCCAACATTTTAGTATTTTAATGGAAAGACTTCTTGAAGACACGAGTGATGAGTTTGCAAAGACAAAGCGTTAAGGGTATACCCCACAAATCAAGAAGTTAACGGCCACATCTCTGCTGTATTGAATTTGTAAAGAAGTAATGGTGCTCGCATTTACAAAATAAATGTAATAAAATAATAATACCAGCTGATATCAACAAAAATAGAGGTTTTCCAGCGGAACTGGAAATATTTGTGGAGGCAAAAGTCATGCTACGGTCAAACATTGACGTTTTAAAAGGGATTGGCTATAGGCTACATCAACAAATTCGTTTGGCCTCAATTTCGTCGAACTCAGATGTATGCAACAGATGTACCTTCCGTCCGAATTGATTTCGCAAGAGACTGAGTATAGCTTATAAACCCGAAAGTCATACAGTTTCCAGCTAAGTACAATTACGGGACGGCTAAAAGAAGAATGTTGCCTTTAATACTATCATGGAATTGTAAAATAAAATGTAGGGCAGCTTTGTGGATTACGCAGTCGTTTACTTAGGTGCGAAACGGTTTGAAGAAGGTCAAGCCTACGTGGCTCTTACTAAAGGGACTACGTATAGAGGAGTTGGAATGCAAAAAACTAACGGGCAAGGAACCTTGCAATAATGAAGCACTAAATGAAATAAACTGAATGCGAAGTAATAACTAGAAAATAAGTTAAACGGTTTAATATTAAACATACATTGCAATGTTAAATAAATGTTCTAAAAACCAAAAAATAGTAAAATAGGTACAGGAATTATAAACATTTCCATAAACTAGACTAAAATAAATGACGTGCCCCACAGCGTCAATTGTCTACAATCGTTGATTAAAATGTTTGTTTTGTAATGTTACGCTATAATTAGGCAATTGTTCAACCGCCAACGATGGACTTGTAATAAGTAGGGCTGGAATGTAGAAACAAGCTAGCAAGCTTCATTATAAACGAGTTTTAGGGTTTCATAGTGGTGAGCCAGTAGTACTTTTATCATATGTTTTGTCGATTAAAGACAAACTACGAGCAGTGAAACGATTCCTCGATGTAAATAAAATAGATGATTCAACTAGTTTAGTTGAAACATCTCTTTTATTTAAATGGAGTGTATAACTATTGGAATTTCCATGAGTAAGAAAATAGTAATTTCCTCACCGTCTGCGGGCCAACTGCCTAACGACGAATTAAACGATCTGCAATATATTGTTCTTCAAGCAATGATAAATTTACACATTTCTTCTCGTTATAGACATTTGCCAAGCCTTTGAGAGAATTTGACATCTTGGAATTCTATAAAAAAATTCAAAACTCTACCAAAAACACACATAAGCCTTTGTGTACTTTCAAGATAGCTTCGTGAAATAGATTCTTGTTCGCCATTGCAAATTCTATATTCCTAACCGTACAATCGCTAGTTTTATTATTTCCGGCGCAAGTACAAAAGAAAGTTTTGATATTGTGTTTATTCCAACCATGACCACGAATTTAGCAGTTATGGGTCTGAGTTATTTTATTTCTGTTTGGTTTTTGATGCTACCAACGTACTTTTATATGGTCTATATCAGAATATCTAGATTTCTCATTTAAGTACACAACATAAGTTGTTGAAACAAAAGGTACATTTTTTGGTAACCAACTTAACAGCGATAAATTATAATCTCATATTCCTATTTTTCAGGTCCATTTTGTCCGTGTCAAGTAATATGGCTTTATAAGGGTTTCATATTTTACGGCATATATAAAAAACATTAACGTAAAAACATTACGGTAACAAAACTACTGTTGTCTACTTTGTATCGTCTCTTATACTTAGTGGAGCCAAGAAAGATGAAAGGTGTCAAGTGTGCAGACACTATTTCGTGATTTTCATCGGATAAAACAAGTGAGAGTTTGCAATTATTTACGAACTGAACAAAAATGAGACTTTATTCTATCTTAGTATTATGTGACACTATGGTGCAGTTGTAAGCATGGTCGCATTGCTATCTGAACACCCAGTTTATTTCTCAATTCGGGCATCACATTTTCAAAACGAAAAAAATAAGGTGTGAGTTTTTCAGTTAAGAAGTATAAGTTCTTTGCAATCGTACATTGAAAAAAGTAAGATTAATAATAATAAACAAGTTAAAAAGCAGTAAGTTCGGCCGGGCCGAACTTTTAATACCCTCCACCATTTACAACGAATTTGGAAATTTTCAAAAAATAAAATCCTTAAAAAATTCTGTTAAAATTTTAAAAATACCGAAAATAGCCGTTATATTGGGGTCTATGCGATGTGGACATACATATGCATTGTTTGTCATAAGCCATTACCATATTCAAATTCGAAACTGGACCCGCACCGACAATTTTCTGTCACAGACTGTAGTTCCCATAACGAACTTCAAATACCAAATTTTAAACAATTCCGGTTAATAATGTCGCTAAAATCATCAAAATACCGAACATAGCGAGGTGCCGTTATATGGGGGCTATACGAAGACGTGGACCTGCACAGACAATTTTCAGTCTTAGGGTGTAGTATCCATTTGGAACTTCAAGTACCAAATTTGAAACAATTCCCGTGAATAATGTCGCTAAAATCATCAAAATACCGAATATAGGGAGGTACCGTTATATTGGGGCTATACGAAGACGTGGACCTGCAAAGACAATTTTCTGTCTTAGGGTGTAGTATCCATTTGGAACTTCAAATACCAGATTTGAAACAATTCCCGTGAATAATGTCGCTAAAATCATCAAAATACCGAATATCGGGAGGTACCGTTATATGGGGGCTATACGAAGACATAGACTTGCACAGACAATTTTCTATCTTAGGGTGTAGTATCCATTTGGAACTTCAAATACCAAATTTGAAACAATTCCGGCGAATAACGTCGCTAAAATCATCAAAATACCGAATATCCAAAGGTACCGTTATATGGGAGCTATATGAAAACGTGGACCTACATGGCCCATTTACGAACTTAACCTGCCTACTGGAAAAATAAACATGTGTGCAAAATTTTAGCCATCTATCTCAATTTATTCGAAAGATAGCGTGATTACAACAGACAGACAGACGGACATCGCTAAATCGACTTAGAATTTTACGCTGATCAAGAATATATATACTTTGTTGGGTCTGACATGAGTATTTCGAGGAGTTACAAACGGAATGACAAAGTTAATATACCCTCCATAGTATGGTGGAGGGTATAACAAGTAAAAAAGCTGTATACCCTCCACCATTTGGAACGAATTTGGCAATTCTCAAAAATAATAAAATGCGATAAAAATTATCTTAAAATCTTAGAAATACCAAATGTAGCTGTTATATTAGAATCAATACGACGACATGGGCCTGTATAGGTAACTTTTGTCATAAGCCATTACAATATTCAAATGCGAAACATAGAAAAAAATCGATTAATAATGTACCTAAAGTCATCAAAATACCGAATATCGGGAGGTACCGTTATATGGGTGCTATACGAAGACGTGGACCTGCACAGACCATCTCCAGTCATAGACTGTAGCGTCCGTTACTAACATTAAATACCAAATTAGAAAGAATTCTGATGAATATTGAAGCTAAAATCATCAAAATACCGAATATCGGGAGGTACCATTATATGGGGGCTATACCAAAACGTGGACCTACATTGTCCATTTTCTATACCAAAAGTCCTGCAGACATAATATACATTTGAGTAAAATTTTATCAACCTACTTCATTTCGTTCGGAAGCTAGAGTGATTTCCACAGACTGACAGACGGACGGACACCGACATAGAATTTTATGCTGATCAAGAATATATATATTTTGTGGGGTTTAAAATGTATATTTCGAGGTGTTATAAACGGAATGACCAACTTAATTTACCCTCCATACTATCGTGGAGGATATAAAAAGAATAAAAATATTTTTTTTTACTTCCAATAACCGTCGAAGTAGTGACTTCCGTGATTATTAGATGTAACGCTATGTACACTATTACATACTATCGCATTTATTAGGATAAGAAGAGTCGCAGATATGGTATCTTAGAGAGGGAGTGAGTGACTCACTTCTATATGCTTGTAAGGTACCCTACTCGCACAACCTCTGTGTAGATATCACCCAGTCTCATATTTAAAGTCGTTAGGGAAGGTTCTGTGTCGTTTGTTATCTTATTTTGTCGTCGCGTAAAACTTGACACATGATTAACTACCTGAAAATGCAAATTAGTTTGTGAATGTGTGCGAATGTGCATATTTACTGATCATTAAACTCGTCTCGAAAGAGAAACAAACAAAAACTTTTTAATTTTCCTTGTTTGCTCAATATTGCACTTTAGTTCAACTTTAAGAATTTTTTAATTGAGCAGTAATTGTTTGTTTTCTATTTCGTGAAAGTTTTTAGTGTTAGCAAGTAAAAAGGCAGTAATACAATACACTTCACTATTCAAAATTTGCAGATATTGAAAATATTCCTGTAAAAATTCATTTTAGAAAAGTTTCAATGCATACAACATGTTCCCATATACCACCATCTTCAAGTGTTGATATACACTCAAGCATAGATGCACAAAACAGTACGTTTGGGGTGATCTCAGTCGTTGATGAGACTTCATGGAATGTAGACATGCGTGGGGGATGCACGCATTGTTGCTCCGTTAACATTAAGAAAACAAATTATAGATAGCTTTTGTAGAAAAATATAAATATATGCAGTTTATATTTAATGTTTTTTTCTAATAATTTTGCTAACATAAAGCACGAATCTTGTTACAAAACGTCCAAAAAAGGGAGATATTTTTACGTGTTTTTTGGTTTCTCTCACACACACAAGCGCAATGTTCATTTTGTGCATCTATGCACTCAAGCATTCCACACGGCAAAAACTAAGGATTTTTGAGTTTTTTTCAGGTTAAGGTGGAGTTCATATGTTCATGATTAATGTATTTATTTCGAGACGAGCTAAATGATGTGAAATTTGTAGTGGTAAGGAAATCCAGGTAGGCACTATCACACGTCCATCACTATGCAATTCGTTTCGCCGTTGGCGACTCATCAGGCATATTTGGTGTGGATAATGGCTTACAAGAGCCGTTCTTTGCAAAGTATTATTTATTTCAAACTAACTGCGATTAAGCATATGCGAATTAAACACCAGAAACCGTCCAACTCTGACTCAAGTTCAACCAGCGAACATTTTTCATAGCAAAGCTTGTTTTTGTAGTGATGATTTTTTGTCCACACCTACCACATTGCTTCCAATGCATACGCCTGTTATAGTGCTGCTGTAGGAAGACGGGTTAATGGATCTGAACGTTGAGACAACTTCTGGTCGGCTACACAGCGTGGTTCGGGTGAATTTCTAATTTTTAAGTTTTGCTTGTTAAGGCGAGCATCATATGTTTATAATTTATTTATTTCTCTTTCGAATGATCTGAAATTTGCAGTAAAAAGCAAAGTTAGGTAGACAATAGCGTCCACTCACAACTCTGTGACGCTTTCGTTGTTCATGCGACCTCCATGGAGTTCAATTTCATTCTCCAAAAAACAGGATTAATAAATTTTATAAGAGTTTTTTTTTATTTATACTCGACCGTTCTCACGCCTCACATTTCCACCACTGCCGACCGAGTGGCGACCTCCCTTTTGTAGGGATTGCGTACACATCATGATCCGCATCATAATGGGAATTTAGTAGGGAATTGAAAACCAGCCACAGAATCTAATTCTTCAGCTAGTTTGTCAAATAATAAAATATTCAAATATTATAATATTATTCAAGATTTAATAACTTCTAAACTCATGCCAAAATCTACATTACAGTAGACAGAAATAAAGTCAACAGACATTTTCGCCCATTGAATAATTCGTGCGGTGAAAACCGGAAAATGTAATAATTGGTAGTATCTACTAGATCTAAACGGAACATTAATTCTAATAAATGAGATTAGGAAGTCTGAAAAATCATAATACGTCTGCTTTTAAGTGGAGGCAATCTAATTAATTTTAACCTGCTAGTATAAAAAGGCAAAACAAAATTACTATTCTAATGTAAACCTCGTAAGGTAAATGGCAGAAATTGTTTTTGCGCGGATCCTATTTTATCTGAGTATATTGCATATGGAGGATCCAATAAAACATAATCGTATTCCAATATAGGTCTAACCATGGTATAATTACAGAAGGTAGAACAAAGCTACTCCCTAAATACAATTTTTTTATTTTTGTGTCCTTATTCTGTCAAAACATGTACACATATTATGTATGTGTGTACTGTTTTGAATTATTTCAAATTTGGCTGCAAAATAAATGCAAATTTTCGACGAAATGGGTGACCAATGGTACAATTTTGCGATAAAACTTTACTGTCTCTCCATTTTATATTCAATCTTGTGGAATAACCCCGAAATTCCAGTCTTATTTCGTTGGATTTTTCCAATATAAGAATTATGTAAAAAAATTAAAAATAAACAAAGCCAACTGTTGCATATTTAAAAGTCTATTTGATACTTTTAGACTCCAGCACAGAGTTGCATTTTTCTAGTTTCTTTGAAGTTGAAAAACCTTTCTTACTGAATCATGGATCTAACAAGAAATGTAGAACTGTAAGATATGGATCAGAAAATTCTTTGGTTTTCAAGGTTTTACAAAACTAGAACACCATCTGCTTTATTTATTATTATTAAAATTTAATTTTGGATCCATCAAGAGACCAAGATCGACAAATGAATCTACAGTTCAATGACCGTCAATATTATATTGTAATATCAGAGAAGCAATGACCGTCAATATTATATTGTAATATCAGAGAAGCACATATGCTCGCTTTTGCTTGAACTTAAATCCATACAATTTAACCTGCACCATTAAAAAAGGCTATTTAAACAATTTTGAAGTAAATTAGCTTGTTTATCACAATTATAGGAAATAAATAATTTAACATCCTCTGCGTACATTAACAATTTCGTGTAATTTATGGAATTAAATAAATCTATATATAAAAGGAAGTTGTGTTAGTTACTACCCTTATAACTTAAGAACCGCTGGACAGATTTTAACGATTCAAACAAATTCGGAATTGTCTCTTTTCCGAAAAGGATAATATCCAAAAAAATCGCGTAAAAATGTGATATATTAACATTTTCATTTTGACTTTTGAATTGTACAATAGTAATGTTTTATTTTGCATGATTTTTTTCCATTTTGACTTACTTTTTTCTAATGTACATTTGTAGCGTTTTTTATATTTTATTTTTGAATTCGAATATTAATACCAATTTATTTAATTGACTTGATTTCTTGAGAACTGAAATTGATGGCGGGTTACATGGAAGTGTAGTACCGAATTATGCGGTGGCGAAACGGAATAGAGGATATCGAAATAATTAAACGCGGTCACACCAAAGTTAAAAGATAATTACTTTTTCAAAATCGCCAAAAACTCACGAAAAAGAGATCTCATTGCACAAATTCTGAAATCGGGAAAAAATCGAAAAAAAAATTTTTTTCAATGGAATCGATTTTTAAAATAATAGTACATTCTATTGACAAACTTTGTAAGGACCTTTAAACATTTGCTGTAAAAAATCGGCTAACAAGTTGAATATTTTTACAATTTGTTATTCTTTTTTTGTCAATTTTTTTTTTTTTCAATTTGCATTATCATATTGAATTCAATTGATTTTTTGTGAACAAAATGAAGAATAAATTTTCACTATACAATTTTTCACCAAAATAAGTGCGAAATAGAATGTAAACTGACATCTACCTTTCAACTCCAAGGCCTATATCGTGGTTCAGCTGGAAGATGCGAACACATTTAAATAATCAAAAATGACCGAAAAAGCCTAATGGGCCTCATCTCAAAGCGTGAACATGCCTTTTTTATGTGACAATAATCCGTCCAATGAGAGCTCAAAATGCAAAATTCTTTGGGAGTACAATCAGGAAAATACCAAATATAAAAGGTGCAAAATAGTAGAGCGAATGGGACTTTTATTAAGAAAAGGATTTCTATCCTCCCAGAAATTCTTCCCAAACATTCAAGATACCTTAAATCGCTTTTGCAGGTCATGATATAGATCATAACTCACGGATAAGGGTACAACCCGATTTTATATTTATATAACCATCGTATGATTCAAGCTATTTTTGGGGTCTTAGTCCCTTTTTATTTTTTGGCCCTTATTAGGCATCTTTGTGTCTAAGGGGGTACAGAACCTCTTCGCATAAAATTTGAAATTTTCAGAGTAGGGCCCATATTGGTCTTGAACACATTCATCAATTGATTTGGCTAAAAAATTTTGTTATGCTACCCTGGGGAAGGGAACCATCATACAGATAATTGCCACATAGGAATTATTTAAGTAAAGTCTCCACATTGGAGTATCCCAAGTCCACTTTCACACCTAATGTGTGGTCAGAAAGGAAAATTTTGTATTCTATTGAATTTGTAACTCCCAAGAGAATATTGGTTGGGAACGTAGATTTGGAATGTACATCTATATGAAATAAATTGTGAGAACATGAACAAATTACAAATATAAGAAAGTAGTACGGGACCGAATATTTGTTGAATCGACATTGAATTATACTATGATGAAAAATATGGACTTTATGGGGTCTCCAATTTACAATTTAAATGGAATATAAAAAAATTCCCATCTTACGGTAATGGGTGTGAAATACCTATAATTTTGAGTTGGCCTCTATTTGCCATATTGGATTATAAGGGGTAGAAGAAAGTTTTCAAAGTAGGTCGATGTTTCGGAGTAGTGCCCATATAAAGGTACCTCCTGATTTTACCATATTTCAAAGGATTTGGCTAAAAATGTGTATTCGGGGGGTGAAAATCTTACACAAAAATGTCAACATATTCACAATTATATTCTCCATGCAATAGTCCACCTTTTGGCGGACAAACAGACCGACATGGTTAGGGGGACTTATGAGGACTCTAATGCACAATCTAAGGTGCTAATGGGTTTAAAAAAGTAATTAACTTTGCCTATTCTTAAATCATTCAGCCCTCAATTATGAGGTGTACAAAATACAGTAAATTCCAAATTGCTTCTCATTTGACTGTAAAATTTTGCTACGATTTTTACCATACTAAAAATTAATTTGATCCCTTACATGGGGATAAGATTCATATATACTTTTTAATAGATTTGTATAGCACATCCACACATTTGAAGCACACGGTTTAAATATTGAAGTCCACGGCTTATAAATGGGTACAGATATTTTAAAACACTTTTAATCGACCAGTACGCAAACACTTACATCAGTCATATCTGTGAATAATTATGCTTTTAAAAATATGCATAATAAACAAAAACTACGGGCCGGCAACGCGGACCGGGCCAGCTAGTTATTGATAAATAAAAGAAAGGGAACCAGTCCAAGGTGACTCCCTTGCGAAATATCCGAATAGATAAAGAAAACTAGTTGTGATCTATCTTGTAAGTAAGATGATATCCATTTGACCAAACTTGGGCTACAACCCACATAATTTAATTTACATAAGGAGTTCATGGTTACCCTATCAAAGCTTTACTAAAATCAGTGTAGATTGTGTCAGTTTGAATGCGCTGAACAAATCTTTTATCACTGTTGACGTAAATTATATAAGATTTGTTGCAGTTGAAAGACCACTACGAAAACCAAAGATTGAATTTTCAATGAAATTACTGCAGTAATTAATTTTTCGAACATTTTTGGAATGACACTTAATTTTACAATTCCTTTATAGTTTGACACATTTGTAAGACTACAAGACTTATGTAAAGGTTTTTTTTCCAGAAACTAAGAAAGTGGCCAAATTTAAGTGAATAATTAAACAATATAGTTAAAGGGAGTGCTTATGTGTCTGAACAATACTTAAGAATTATTTTAGGTATGCCATCCGGGCCTGAACATTTAATTGATTTTTAACTACGCAAAATATTGGATACATCTTGACGTTGCAAGAAAGGCAAACAAATTTGATCAGTCTGTGACGACTTATAAGGATATGAATCTTTAATTGGCAGGATGTACTGGAATAGGTTGTAGCAAAAAATATGCGAAACATTCAGCAACATTTGTGCCTGTGACAAATTCCTTATTATTACATTTTAATACTGAGGGTTTTGAGGAAACCTTTCGTTTAACGTTAACGAAATCATAAAAAGATTGAGGATTGGATTTAAAAGTATTTTCAATCTTGTCGAGTAGTGTACCGGTACGCTACCACAAAAAAATATTTTAGTGAACACAACGATGGTCGAAGTGTACCGCAGTCGGAGCGCTAAAAAATCGTAGTGTACCGCAGTCGGAACTCTAAAAAATTGTAGTGTACCGGAGTCAGAGCACTAAAAAACGTAGTGTTCCGCAATCGGAGAATTTAAAATGTACTGGCATCAATGTGCATTTTATGTTTTGGAAAAATATTAGATGTTTGATTTTTTGTATATATTTTTTTATTTATTTATATATTGGAATTAATTAGTAGGAATTTCTGGTTTAGAAAATTTAGCGGGAGTGGCAACATTGACAGCGGTGTTGACTATCGAAGTAAATATTTTAACTGCATTGTCAATTCCTTCTCCGTTTTTTCAGGTCTGAAGGCCAATAAGAAGGCTGGCCCGTAGATAACAGGTCCAATTTAGCGGTCAAAACAGAGTTTAAAAGCTGTCTACCTCTGGGTGTAATAAGTCTAGGTCCCCAGAAAGTGTGCTTGGCATTAAAATCTCCAGCTGCAATGAATCTACTACCAAGAGATAAGAAGAAATGGGTGAATTTGTCTTTGCTTATACTATGTCTTGGAGGACAATATATTGTAGATGTAACTGTAGTGCAACTGTTGTAGCTTGTAGGTGGTCAAACTTATATTCTGGAATGGAATAATGTTGAATTTTATTAGAAATTATCACCGCGGTGCCACCGCAAGCTCTTCCAATAAGGTGTTTAGTGTCGTATGTATTGTAACCCTTTATTCTACAACAGTTTCTAGAAGTGAAATGAGTTTCAGATACCAGTAAAATGTGTATGTTGAGTGAGTTTTCGACCTCGTGTTTATGTTGGCTTAAGCCGTTTGCGTTCCAAAAACATTCGAATTTTATTTATTATTTTTATTTTTATTTTATTATTTCTGTTTTAAAACTATTTGAATTATCATAGATTGATTTCTCACAATTTCTTGCATAATTGTCATGAATGAATTGTGGTGACGATTAGTTTTTCGATAGATGATTCTATTTTTGGATTTTTATGATTGGGTGAGTCATTTCTCAAAGTATCAGAATATACGTATTGCATATTCTGTGAAGGGAGATTGTAATTAGGAGCTGTGGTTTCTTTCCTCTTGTTTAGCTCAGGGAAATCAGCTGTTTTGATATTAAATTGTGGATTTTCCCGTTCCCGGTAGTTTGCAGGCTTTTTTGTGGCTAAGCTTGATTTTTTAAGTGGATATATACAGGACATCCTCTTTGAAGTATGATTTCTACCGCAATTGCTGCACTTTTGGGATGTGGACATTCCGATGATTTGTGGAGGTCATCACAAGTAACACATACCCATAGCAATTTGCAATACGTTTTTTTATGCCCGTACTCTTGGCAGTTTGTACATTGAGGTTGGCCTTTTATTTTTTGAGGTTCTTCTATTTTCACACCGCGATTACAAACATGCCTAAGGCTATAAATTGGATGAATTTTTCCCTTTTTCTTCAGTTGCGAAGATTCGTATGTTAGTTCTGCTTTAAACATTTGTTGCGGTTGCGGAACTTTATCTTTATTGAAAATTTTAGTGATTTACTTTGTTTCGAATCCTTCTGCTGCGAAAGCATCTTTTAGTCCTCTATGGTTGTAGAACTATGAAGCCCTTTAATTGCGACTACTAGTCCTTTGGAGCTCTTGATCTGATAGGTGTAGTAATATTTCTTTTCAGAGTCCGAAACACGAACTAGGTTCTTATAATGCCACTGAGAATACGTTTGTATTTGCATCCCTTGGAGATTTACTCTCTTAATAGATTCCACGTGAAAGTTAGGTTTACCCAAAATTTGGGCGAGTTTCTTCACGAGATTGTTTGTAGTTTCTTCGCGAAGATAAAGTGGGGGAGGTTTTTGAGATCTAACCAGTTGTATTATTCCATTAGCCTCGTTATTCGAGCAGAGAATTGAGAATCTGTTGTTGCGCTCATTATTTATAGACTTTTGGGTTTGAGCATTTGGTTCCTTGGTTGGAGTTCTAGAACTAGCCTTTCGCTTCGTTACTAAGACATATCGATCCATGTCTGGAGGAACTTTGTTTTGCTTGTTGTTTTTTTCAAGAGACACATGCTTACTTGAAGCGATAGTTTCTTGATGTGCAATCGCATCATGTGATAGCACCTTTATAGAATTTATTTTGGGCGTGTTTACACAATTACGTCGTTTTGATATAATAGCATTGATAATGAATAAAATGATTGTAATAAAAGAAATGAAGAATTGTAAACTTGATATTTACAAACATTATTAAGTGAAACAACAGTATCTAATTAAACATCCTATCCGAATTTGGTAAATTATACAATAACCATAATGTTAATAGAAAATAAAAAATAAATAGAATTTAATAAATTAAAAATATAACTGCTCCAGTAAGAACTTTAATCTGATCCCAACTGGTAATTAAAAATTCCATTGGCTTTTCCATAATTTTGCATTTTCATTGAAAGTTCTGTTTGTTATATTTTGCAGATTGATCAGGATGTTATCTCTTTAAATGTCTTCCTATAATTCCGGAATGTACACTTAAAATCTTGTTGTTACAAACACCACTTCGTTAACGTTTCAATCATTTGTATTGAGCATATCTAAAATAATATTATTTTTAGGTCGCGGTATTTTTATAATTATCCACTGAACGTTTTATAAGATTGACATGTTTGCATATATTGTACAAATTATTGTTTTTAAAAATAATAAGACTAACTGTAAATTGTGACTAACTATATTCTAGACATCAGCACATATATTGATGTCTGTGGTTTGGTTATATTTACACCGAAATCATAAAACTGATTCTAAACACCTAGACATACATTGTAAAATAATTAGTTTTTTACACCTACATTCATTGATTTTTCAGTACCACAAAATAACAGGGAAATTATCTGCAGAATAACCCATTACAACGCAACCACTGGAAGATTAAAATTTTCAACTTTCAATGGTTAAATACAAATTTTTATCACTTCAGATTTGGTCCTTTCTTATTCTTTCTACCTATACTCATATGTTTCTACTATCTTCAATTTCGCAATCAATCTAAACTTACATGACAAATAATAAAATCAACTTTTATTTTTATATATATTGAATTGTATTAGTTTTTTTTTTTTTGCATTTTCAAATACATCAAACAAGTACTTTTTCTCACAAATCGTAAACCACACACATTTGGTACACTACCGGTACATTATTTTTTTAATGTTCCGCCATGTGGTATACTACGATTTTGTAGCGCTCCGGCTGCAGAACACCACGATTTCGTAGTGCCCCGACTGCGGTACAGTGCGATTCTCGTTGTGCTCCGGTATAGTATCACTAAAATATTTTTTAAGGGTTGTGTTCCTGTACGGTACATTATCGTAGTGTACCACTCCACCTCGGAACGGTATATTTTGCATTGGGAATTTTTTACACTGTTTATTTGATAAAGATTTATGTCACAAAAACGAGTTATAACTTGAAATGTGTAGTGGGTAATGTTTATTTCGGATGGCAAAAGAATCAAAGCTTAAGAATCTGACAGGAACATTAAAATTACCAAGAATCAGAGTCTTCTTCCATTTTTCAAGTGCTGATTATAAATGTCAAGTGAAGATGAAGGTGAAATATAAGAACAAGTTACAAACAATTTAAATTTGACCAATTCAATAGAAACACCAATAATCTCTATGTCAGAAAACCACTTAGATCAATTAAATTAGAGGTATATTTGTCAATATTTTGAACATAAGATTGCATTATTTAATATAGAAATAGAAAAATTAAGTTTTTAACCAAGTTTCGGAGAAAACCAATACATTATAATAAAAACCAATGCTATCAGTATGTTTACGCAAGAAAGATTAATTTACTTAAGTTGCACTGTTTGAAAATGCAACTCTTTGATGTCAATATACTTTCATTGTGTTTGATTTTGCATACTCGTTAGAAAAGTGTTACATCATTGAACTGTGAACTAGCAGTTTTCTAACGAGTATTGGTTTGCGCCGACGCCACCTTTCGGCATTATTAATCTTCGTTTCGATCATCGTAACACAGTCAATCTGCTAATTTCCTCCTTTTTTTATTTATTAATAAAGCGACTGCATTTATTTGAATTATATTCTAAAACTATTGTGTTTTTATTTCTTTTTATTTTTTTATGGGAGCGCAATTT
Organism: Musca domestica; assembly: GCF_030504385.1. Lineage (NCBI taxonomy): Eukaryota > Metazoa > Arthropoda > Insecta > Diptera > Muscidae > Musca > Musca domestica. The sequence goes on along the minus strand of NW_026712172.1, from coordinate 626,282 downwards.
CGGCGCATTTACATTGTGGTCCATTCGAACCCGACGCGAGCCTTTGGAGAAAATTTCTAATTGGATTTTGCTCTTATTTTCGCAGCCTTCGTCATCATCATCAACAACATCATAATCATCCTCATCAACACCATCCCCATCATCATCATCTGCATAAACAAATATCAGGTAGGCGCAGTGTTTATTTATTGTGAGCTCGCGGTTCGAAAGAGAAAAAAATAATAATAATCAAAATTAACAAACAAGTGTCCAAAGTCCAAAATTCGTTTTACAACAACAAATGGTCGCTTTACAACGCACCGCGTATTCCTTTTGTTTTGTCACATATTTTTTCGGTTCAAGAAATTATTATTGAACAGTGAAAACAAGTGAAAATAGATATCTATTGTAAAAAATAATCTGTGGAAAAAGTGGTGGAAATTTGTTTAAAAAGTGATTTTTTTCTATTTGTAAACAGTGGTAAAATTATTAATAAAATTTAAATAAATATTCGTGTTAAACTTGGTTAATTTCATTAATGAAAACTCTATTTAATAAACAATATTTAAATATTCATTATTCTTTTTCGGTTACCACTGTGTAAAAGTGCATTACAGTAAGGAAAAAAACCACCACCACATTGCTAAAAACATTGCTTCCAATATTCCTTCTATTTCGCTGTTCAATAATATATAATTATATTTACATACATACGCGTGTGACATATTCACGTTGAGCGGTCAATCGTCTCGTCATCACACAGCATACACACACGCGCCTCACATACATATATTGGAAATTGATCTTTTTACTTTTCGGTTTTCTTTTGTTTGCGTGTACCCTACACTTATCGGGTTGGTCGATAGTGAGTAGCCAACAGGTTGGTAACAAAGAAAATATTTTTTGTTAATTAAATTGTGGCGTGTGTGTAATTACATTTAAAGGTAATTTTGGATATTTTAATTTATCGTGTACCCTATGTGGACTGCATTTATAGAATTTTTATTCTGTTTTCTAAAAATTATTATTTTTATTGTATTTGGACATAAAAATAGTAATTTTTTGCCGTTTTTAATAAAAAAATACTTGCAAAAATCATTATTTCTATATATTTTATCGTAAATTTTCAATTATTACCTTGTTTATATAATATTGTTTTAAATATTTCGTGATTTCGTAGCTTTTTTAAAGGGAAATTATATTTGTTGTGCATGTTTTTGCAACTTTTGTCTAAATTGGTGTTTTTTTCAGGTTTCTTGAAATTTTTGGTTTTTGTGGAAGTTCTTGCTGACTTTTCGGAATTATTTGCTTGACCTTTTCTAATTTCTTGACAAATTTTCGAACTTTTTTGAATTTTTCGTTGTCGGGCTTAATTATTTGGCTGACTTTTTCGATTTTCTAACCGAATTTTCGAATTTTATTTGGAATTTTTGCTGATTGATTTCAATTGTTTGCAGATTTTGAATAAAAAATTGGTCGATTTAGAAATTTCTTTTGGAAAATGTCTTGACTATTTATCAACCGCTGAAGATACTACTGCTGAAGACATTGTGGCGATCAGTGGAAAATATGAGGTTGTTCACGACTTGCATATGGAGTGTGTCGCGCTCATTAATAAAATTTTGCATAAATTCCGACGATCTCGAAAATCGTCATTGAGCTCTTCAGCAGTTTCTTTAAATCAGGATCCCTCTGATATTCCTAAGGATGACCAGACCCCGTCAGGAATTCCAAAGGAAGCCCAGGGCAGTGATTCTGTTTTAAATAAAACGTCTACCCACACTGCTCCAAATGTGGGTACGCAGGCTTCTAGCTCCGCAATATCTTATATTGGGAATCCTAGGGATAGCTCGAGTTTTGCTATTGATCCGCCGAATTTCGACAATCTTGCGTTGCCTCCATGCGATACGGATGTCTTCGAAGGTGATTTTCTCTCCTGGCCAACGTTTAGAAATCTTTTTAGCACGGTTTATATTAATAATTCCCGATTGAGTGATTTCGAGCGTCTTTGTCACTTAACGCGAACAACTAGTGGGGAAGCTCGTGAAATTGTTGCTAAATTCCCCTTAACTAACCCCAGTTTTGGCCTAGCTTGGGACGCGTTGAAATCTACTTCCGATAATCCGCGTTTGTTGATTCATATTCAGTTCAAGACATTGTGTTCTCTCCCGATACTTGAAACTAAAACTTGTTCGGGCCTCAAACAAATCCAGCGGGGTATTTTTTTCGATCGTTCCCAACGTCTTACTTTCCCGCCCCTGCCGACCGATAGGGCCACCACCCCATAACGTAGGAAGCACGTACACCCCATAGTCCGAATTATAGGGGGTTAGTAGACTTGGGAAACCGGCTACATTAGAACATCAGCGGGTTTAACAATTAAAAAGAATTAAAGTATCTAAACTAAACTACATTAAAACTAAATAATACAAATACTAAATCACAGAAACTAAGCCTGGCAACTATTTTATAAACTACGAACATAGGATAGAGTTTTTTATGACATTCAAGGGTTCACACAAAGAAATCGTGTTATATAATTTATTATAATCAGCACATAAACTTCGGAGAGGGTTATTTATTTCATAGTTCGATTTTGCTAATGTTAGTTTAAGTGGTATGTAATAATGTGTATTTCGCGAGGGGACATTGAATTTAATTTCACCAGTTAAAAACTCAGAATCAATTTGACCACGCAAAAGTTTGATGATAAAAATACATCTAAGCATTAGTCTCCTCTTCTCTAGTGTAGGAAGATCGATAAGTTTAAGCCGATTCTCATAAGGTGGGAGAAGTTCTTTGAATTCCATCCTAAACCTCTCAGAGAAAACAAAAGAAATTGAACCTGTACAGATTCTATCTTTTTTGAATATATTTTATAGAAAGGACTCCAAAGTACGCAGCCATATTCTAAAGTAGGTCGAACAAGGCTGATAAATAAGCGTTTGGTCACATAAGGATCGTCGAATTCTTTGACCAACGTTTTATAAATCCTAGTAAAGACTTTGCTTTATTAACATAAGACTCAATATGTAAATTAAAACGTAATTTATTGTCTAATATGACACCAAGATCAAGAAACGAGTCAACATTATCCAATTTGTAAGAACCTATGAAATAGTTGTAGTTCATATGCTGAGATCTATACAAGGACAATTTTTTACATTTTTTTAAATTCAATGACATTCCATTTGAAAGAAAATACAAGTCCTGTTGCAGATTAATCGATTCATTGTGAGAATTAAGAGTGCAGAAAAGTTTAACATCGTCAGCAAACATTAATATTTTTGAGTTGCGAATAATAGATGGAAGGTCATTTAAATAAAGTACAAAAAGTAGTGGACCTAAATGGCTACCCTGAAAAACACCAGAAAATACTGTAATATTTTTAGAGAGAGTATTATTAAAAGATACCTTTTGGGTACGGTCATGAAAATAAGACGATATATTAATTTTAGGAGAATTGTAGAGAAATCCGTTAAGTCAAGTTTATATATTTATATATTAACAAATTATGCACAACCGTATCGAAAGCTTTACTGAAATCAGTATATTTAATATCAGTTTGGAGATTTTTTGAGAATCCAGTGTGAACTTAGAGACCAGTTCTAATATATTTGTCAAGGTTGATCTTTTGCGGCGTGTGTTTTTCGGCAAGTATTCCACGCCTCTCAAAATAAATCAGTCCCTTTAGGAATTGCAATGGTAAACATTCTGCATTGTGGTATGTCGTATTCAGCTAGGGCTTTAATAGACCCTGCTTCCGAATCTTCTTTTCTAACTGAACGTTTGCAAAATAGGCTGAAACTTCCGGTAGATTCAACGAATGCTGTTATCTCTGGGGTGAATTGTGCAATTTCGGCCAATTCCAGTAAAGTTTGTTCCGTGAAGATTGGAAGCCCTTTGGATCCATCGGTCAACTTAGAAACTCGTGCGCTGGTGTTACCGTCCATTTCTGGAAATTTGCCCTCGGTCACTGCCTTTTCTAATTTTAAAGCCCAAATACCAAATACTCGGCTGGCAGACCATAATTTATCCGTCCAGTGGATCTTTTGTTGGGTGCTGATTTGTATCCAAAAATTTTATGAAAGGGGTGTCGTTCGATTCTCTCTGGAACTTTGCTTGTCCAAAATTCTGTTTTTGGATGGCTTGTCATAGGACCAATCCCATCATCAGAAGTTCGTACATTTGCCACTATGGTTGTCGTCGCAAAGAGGATTCCTTAAACAAAACTTTGTTGCGCTTTTGGGATTTAGAAGAGATCCCTAAACCCCATCAGATCGAATCTGTGAGGAAAATTATATCAGGTCAACGCGTAGGGACTCGGAAGGTAGATATGTGGTGACACTACCTTTGCGATCTTAGTTCGGTGAAGACTTAAATTTGGGAGAATCTCGCCCAAGCGTCCTCAGACAATGTATTCGTAATGAATCGTCGTTATCTAAAAAACCCGATGTGAAAGCTATGTATGATAGGTCTTGATCCAGACATTCCAAACTGTAACAATTATAGTTCATGTTATTTGCCTCATCATCCGGTAATTAATCTTGAAAAACAAACTACAAAATTGCGAGTTGTGTCTAACGCCTCGAATAAAACATCGACCGGTATTAGTGTGAACGACATGTTGTATGTAGGACCCTCTCTGCAACTCGACCTAGTACTTTTTTTACTTCGTTAGCGAGTTTATAGGTTCGCGTTCAATTCAGACATTACTCAGATGTATAGGCAAATACGTGTAGACCCTAAACATACACCGCTTCAAAGAATTCTTTATGGGGACTCGCCAACCAAACCCATTCTCGACTACGAATTGCAAACGGTGACTTTCGGTCTTAATTGTGCGCCTTATTTAGCAATTCGGACGCTTCTACAACTCGCTGATGAGACTGAGTCTGAATATCTGCTCGCAGCTCCGCAATATTGCGATGTACGTAGATGACGTTTTAGCCGGAACGCAAAAACGAAGATATTCTTGAAAGGTATTCCTCACTTGAAAAGGGACTTCGCACAATGGCGTATTTTTTAAGATTCATTCGGCAGACCCATTCGCGGTATAGGGGTACATTTAATTACCCAAACTCTCGGATTTCTGCCGAAGAATTAAACGAGGTTCGTACGCGCCTCGTAATTACAACTCAAAAGTTTAATTTCGCTGAAGACTAAACCATTTCTAAAAACAGTTCCCGCATTCCCCTCAATCCTTCTGTTGACGAAAATGGTGTCATGAGAAATTATGGTCGTCTTGTACGTGAGCCCTGCCTTTCATATTCGGAACGTCGTTCCATAATTATTCCCTATAAAAGTAGGTTCGCGAAACTTTTGGTCGAATACATCCACATAAAATGTGTTCATGGAGACGTTCAGCTTATGATCCGTACGCTAAGGATGGAATATTGGATTCCTTGAGTAAAAATGTTGATTCACTCGGTGGTTCATAATTGTAAAGTATGTATATTGGAGAAGAAACGACATTGAATCCAAATAATGGCGGAGCTTCCACTTGAAAGAACAATAATTGATAGGGCGTTCACAACAACTGGGGTCGACTTCGCCGGTCCATTTGAGATCAAGTAATTTACTAGCTGTGCGTGTAAGATTGCAAAGGGATATGTTTGTGTGTTCGTTTGTTTTTCTACCAAAGCCATACATTTAGAGGCAGTATCCGATTTGACCACTGCCAATTTCTTGCTGGCTTTTCATCGATTTGTTGCACGTCGAGGTTGTCCTAGCTTGATATATTCGGACAACGGTGCGAATTTTGTGGGTGCATCCTGTGAGTTACGCCGGAATTTTCGAGAATTCATTCGGAATAGGTCTGTAATGTATTTGCAACTCAGGGCCTCAATTGGCATTTCATTCCAGCAGGTTCTCCACATATGGGTGGGTTCTGGGAAGCTGGAGTGAAAAGTTTCAAGCAACACTTTCGAAGACAAGTTCGAAATGTTCGGTTTACCTTAGAGGCATTGGCAATCGTTCTGGTCAGAATAGAGGCTTGTTTGAATTCGCGTCCCCTATGTCTGACCGACCACTCAACCTCGAATTCGCTTTAAATTCGCAATTTTTTCTTAGAAAATGGATTCCTTTAATATGTACAACATCGATCTCGTGACGGCAATTGATAATCATCTGAAAAGGGCCGACAAAAAACAGAGGACTACTTCGGAGGTAGTGGATGATTCAGTGAAGCCAATCGCTGCAGTGACACTCAATGAATCGGAATCCGTCTCTGCGGATCCGATAGAGATGTCAACGGAATCCGTCACTGCGGATTCCAGTAATAATGGTGCCAATTCATCGGAATCCGTCACTGCGGATTTAAATATCAATAACGCGGAATCTGTAACTGGCGGTTCAAACAAACGGCATTTGAATATTGAATCCGTTTCTGCGGGTTCATCGGGTCGACTACTCGTTCATGACATATCGGAATCCATAGCTGTGGGTTCAATCGCGACCGTTCGTTTGGTAGAATTGGGGAGTACGACCGTTACTGCGGTCGATTCGGACACCCCACATAAATATAGTTGTAGGGTTTGTCTGCGCAGGCACTCGCTGAGCACCTGCAAACAATTTTTAGAAATGACGCTGGAATCGCGGCTCATTGTTGTGGCCCAGCATCGAGATTGTACGCGTTGTCTTGGCAAATGGCACCAAGCGCGTAATTGCCATACCACCAAAAGCTGCTAGAAATGCGGTGGGGACCATCATGCTTTGCTGCATGATAATAGAAAAGATTTTGGTCGAGGTTCTCGACCCATGTTCCGTCCGCGCCAGCATACAAGGTCTCGTCCAAGCCAAGCTCTATGTCTGGTCCGAGTACTAGAACCGATCTTCGTTCTTCCGAGGTGGTGACTCATCGGGTGCAGACGACACCCGGATTACCTATAGCCCAATACACCATATTTAATTGGATATTGTCTGGAGTTTGTTACAATTAGTAAATCTTAGAAAAAATCCGAATTTTAGAAAACATGAATTTTACAAAATAAAATTTGAATTGCTCACAAAACACTGCACCTCCTTTTTCATTGTATAGTATATACATGTTACAATACATATTTATCGACCTGTGTTACAACATTCATAATGTTGCAAGGTGGGCGCCTAATGTTTACGCAAGAAAGATTAATTTAATTAAGTTGCATTGTTTAAAAATGCAACTCTTTGTTTTCAATATACTTTCATTGTGTTTGATTTTGCATGCTCTTTAGAAAACTGCCTACTCCTTATTGTTACATCATTGAACTGTCAACTAGCAGTTTTCTAACGAGTATTGGTTTGCGCCGACGCCACCTTTCGGTATTATTAATCTTTTTCGATCATCGTAACACATGTAATCTGCTAATTTCTCCTTTTTTCTATTATTTTTATTTATTAATAAAGCGACTGTTTTTATTTGAATTATAATGTAAAACTATTGTGTTTTGATTTCTTTCTTTTTATTTATCGGAGCGCATTTACACAGTATATAAAATGGTTAATTTTGTGTTAAGCCCCCTGTTGAAAAGAACATATTTTTTTACAACTAGATTTTTTACTCTTTTTTATTTAAAAGTTTTGTTCTATGTCAGCATATAACTAACATAATAAAATTTTAGTTTCATTGTTTATTTTAAGCAGGCCAATAAACCAAATAAAGAAATAACTCGATTGGTTTCACAATTGCAAGAGCTATTGGCTAAAGTATTTCATTGCTTACTTTACATTTAATGCTAGTTGTATTGACACCCAAAATGTATAAATACCAATCAAAAATAAAGATTCTTGGTAGATTGTAAGAAATTGTAAGCATACCAAGATTACATAATTCAAGTGTTGTTTATATCTAATTTTATTTACATTAATAACAATTTTTTGATGACCCCGACGTGAACCTGACGTGAACGACGGATTAATTAACTCATAAATTTCGAATTTCCCCTCTTCAGGGCACAGTGGCCAAAATTCAAAAATTAAAATCAGATATTTATTGTCAAATGTGTACACATGAACTCCTAAGAGGTTAAGCTTTTTAGAAAACATAATAATCATGGCTTCATTCTAATGGCCCACTTCAAGAATAGCATAAAAAAGTAGAAAATGTAGTTAGTTGCTTTTTTCAGTGGGATCAGTGCAAAAGTGCAATAAAATATATTCTAAAATTATAAGGGAGTACAAAAACAATCTAGCCAATTTACTGCAACCACTAGGTTGGCTGCATTAGTGATACGTCAGGGGTCTATTATGCAGTCCAATCAAACTTTAATAAAGGACAGTTCAGACCAAGCTGCTCCGTGTCAGACAGTAGCTGCAATTGAAAAACTGTGGACACACGTGGAAGATATGCACATCAAAATGTTCGAGGACTTTCATGACACAACGTTGGTGGGGTACGATGCATCAGCATACGTTCTTTTACAGGAAGAGACATTAAGGCTCAAAGAAAAAATATCGACGCTAACAAAGGTCGATCATTCGTCGTATCAGCAGAGATCATGCTGGAACTTGGCAAATCCAGTTAATCTGCCAAAAATTACAATCCCTTATTTAATGGGGATTATTTGAAGTGGCAGGCGTTTGCTGACATTTTGGGAAAATGATCAACGAGCAAGCTTTTTCTCAACTGCGAAAAATATGGTATCTCAAGACCAACGTGACTGGGGAAGCCGAAAAACTCATAAGGCACCTCGAGTTGACCAAGGCGAATTACAACATTACCTGGAAGACACTATAAGACAGGTACAACAACAAGAGAGCTCAAGTGTCAACTAAACTTCAGGGAATGCTAAACCTGCCCAACATGTCTGGCGATAGCAGATCTGTGAAGGATTTTCATGACAGTCTTCATGAATCGTTATTGGCACTTTAGGGTCTTGGAGTAAAGCTAAAAGAATGGGGTCCACTCTTAATCCTAACAAAGAGGAGGGACAAGACTACTCATTTGTTGCATGAGCAGTCGATTGTGGATTCCAAAGAGCTCCAAACCATGGAGTCTTTCATGAGTCCACCACGATCCGTAGATGTCACATGTGCAAAGGTGACCACCCCCTATATTACTGCAAACAGTTCATGGCAATGACAGTGCCGGAAAGACAGAAATGGGTTGCTAGACACAAGATGTGTCTAAATTGCTTCAAGGATGACCATCAGACAAAAACGTGTACAAATGGGAAGTGCAGGAAGTGTTTTTGTTGACACAATACATTTTTGCATTTTTCCACGAGCCCACAAGCAGAGAACTTGTCAGTTCAGCAGCCGCCAACAGTAGCATCGGCGAATAGATCCCAATCATATGTACTCCTTGAGACCGCACAGCGGTTGCGATCAAGGCAAGTAATGGATCAAGCTATGAGTTCAAGGCGATTCTGGATTTCGGTTCACATAATAATCTGGTGTCAGAGCGACTAGGGCAGAGGTTGGGTATAGAACCCATTCAAGCATCTCTCTGCACCTAAAAGCCCTTGTGTTACCAACGATAGTGCCACACCAACCAAGCACTGACATCGACATGACATCACGACATATTCCAGAAAACGTAAAGCTGGCAGATCCCTATTTTTATCAAACGACCAATATTGACGTACTACTTCAAGTCGAGTTCTACTTCAATCTGATTTTCTCACAAGAACTTCGAATGTCCAAGGAGCCGGTTGCCGTTTGCAGACGGCCCTGAGAAGTTTTCGGAATCCTTCAATATTGCAGCATCAAGATTCTTTACGATGGAGCGTCGCTTATCTAAGGAAGCAAGTCTTCAGGAAGCAAGTCTTCATGCTAAATTTAAAAGGAGTATGAGGATCTAGGACATATGACGAAAATACAATCAAGAGATGTGCGTGGTAATCATTATTATATCGCGCATCATTGTGTCATACGCGCAAATAGCAGCACAACAAAGCTGAGACTTGTGTTCGATGCGTCGTGCAAGTTATCATCTGGATGGTCACTCAATGATATTTTGAATTCAGGTCCCAGGGTTCAAGGAGATCTGTTTGGAATGCTGTTGCGGTTTAGACTGCCGAGATTTTTGTTTTCAACAGACATTGAGAAGATGTACAGACAGACTAGTCGACAAAATAGATCGCAAATATCAGCTAATCGTATGGAGAAACGCTGCAGACAAGGAACTCGAACATTACATGTTGAATACGTTAACATATAGTACGACGTGTGCCCCATATCTTGCTACAAGATGCCTTAAAAAGCTAGCAGATACAAACATACAAAAACATCCATTGGGTGCGCTGGTACTTCAAAAGAATTTTTACGTTGACGATTGCATGTGCAGGTCTGGCAATTGAGATGCAGAAACCAGATCTCTGTCAGGATGACTGATGTGGTTTTATAGGCCCACTTTTCTACATGGAAATGAATCTCTCTGGCCCGAACTATTCTTAAAGAATAGAGAAAATCAATTTGTTCTTGAATTCAAGACAAAATCTACAGTGTCAGCAATTGCCTCACAGAGTGGATTACAGGATATCATCTATGGAATCAACCACAAGGGCTCATTTAGACGATTACAACGTATTGTCGGTTATGTCCTGCGGTTTGCCGAAAGGATAAAGGGACGCATGCATAGAAGTTCGACAGATGTATTGACACCTATGGAGTTGAATCAGGCGGTGCAACTAATAGTCAAGGTAGTTGGCCGAAAGAAATTCAGCAGTTGAGTAAACATGGAGCATTCGACAAATCAAGCTCCATACATAGTTTAACTCCGTTTCTAGATGACAGAGGAATACTTAGAGTCGGTGGCAGGTTGAAAGAGCTAATCTAAGCATGCGACACAAAACACCCGATGTTGCTACCATACAACGATCCAATTTAAAAACTCATTCTTAGCATGAACCATTTGGATAATAGCCACTGTGGCTCACAACTATTACTGGTATCGTCAAGACAAAAACATTGGATAATCAAGGGGAAGGCTATGGCTCGCAACATTGTGCAAAATTGCGCAAGGTGCACCCGGACGAAGTTTAGCAAAGGCGATAGGTCACATTTATGCGAGGTGAATTTCTTATTGAATAAATCGTCAGAAGCGTGCAACTTGGAATCAATCATGCACCATGGAGGCAAATGGATGAAAATAATAGCATTACATTTAATGCTAGTTGTATTGATATCCAAAGTTTATAAATACCAAGCAAAAATAAAGATTCTTGGTAGATTGCAAACAATTGTAAGCATACCAAGATTACACAACTCAAGTTGTTTAGTCTTGTAAAAACTGTAATTGTTGTAAAATATGGTTGTATGTTGAATGTACTGCTTTACATTCTTATCTCATTTTTACTTGTCTTTTCCGAAAAATGTAAATTAGTTAAATAAAGAAAATACATAAGATGCATGTGTTTTCCATATGCTAGGTTTATGGTCGATAATAAGTAATGTAACAAGTAAAAAACATTAGGTTATGACCCACAATTTCCAATTTTTAGACATATTCGTGGGAAAAATCATCAAAATACCGAATATCGGGAGGTACCGCTATATAGGGCTATACAAAAACGTGGACCTATACATACATGTTTCGCCAACGGAGTACCGAATATCGGGAGATACCGTTATATGGGGGCTATACCAAAGCGTGGACCTGTACATAAAATGTTTCGCCACACGAACTAGGACCCATTATGGCCTATAAATAATAATTCTCAGACAAATCCTTGAAAAAATGTGGCAAAAATCATCAAAATACCGAATATCAGGAGGTACCGTTGTATGGGGGCTATACCAAAACGTGGACTTATACATGCAATTTTTCGCCGAAACTAGAACCCACTATGACGTTTTCCTTTTCTTTTTATACCCTCCACCATACTATGGAGGGTATATTAATTTTGTCATTCCGTTTGTAACTCCTCGAAATACTCATGTCAGACCCAACAAAGTATATATATTCTTGATCAGCGTAAAATTCTAAGACGATTTAGCCATGTCCGTCCGTCTGCCTGTCTGTTGTAATCACGCTATCTTTCGAACAAATTGAGATAGAAGGCTAAAATTTTGCACACATGTATATTTTGCCAGTAGGCAGGTTAAGTACGTAAATGGGCCATGTAGGTCCAAGTTATCATATAGCCCCCATATAACGGTACCTCCCGATATTCGGTATTTTGATGATTTTAGCGACATTATTCACCGGAATTGTTTCCAATTGGGCATTTGAAGTTCGCAGTGGATACTACAGCCTAAGACAGAAAATTATCTGTACAGGTCCACGTCTTCGTATAGCCCCCATATAACGGTACACCCCCGATATTCGGTATTTTGATGATTTTAACGACATTATTTACCGGAATCGTTTCAAATTTGGTATTTGAAGTTCGTAATGGATACTACATCCTAAGTCAAAAATGAGCCATGTAGGTCCACGTCTTCATATAGCCCCGATATAATGGTACCTCCCGATATTCGGTATTTTGATGATTTTAGCGACATTATTTAACGGAATCGTTCCAAATTTGGTATTTGAAGTTCGTAATAGATACCTCCGCATAAAACAGAAAATGGACCACGTAGGTCCACGTATTCGTATAGCCCCCATATACCGTACCCCCCGATATTCGGCATTTTGATGATTTTAGCAACATTGTTTTCCGGGATTGTTTCAAATTTCGCATGTGAAGTTCGTAATGTATACTTCAGCCCATGCCAGAAAATTGTCTGTGCAGGTCCACGCCTTCGTATAGCCCCCATTTAACGGTACCCACTATATTCGGTATTTTGATGATTTTAGCTACATTATAAACAGACTTTTCTTCAAGTTTCGCGTTTAAAGGATTTTTTTTTTGGAAATTGCCAAATTTGTACCAAACGAACTTACAGCTTTTTTACTTGTTTTAGTTACACCGTTTTGTGATGAGGGTAGGAGTCAAATCATTTGTTAGACCCAAGGACGAAACCTATTGAAATTGGAGATAATAGTCAAAAATTGGGTATAGCTCCCATATATATCTTCGTTCGATCTGCATTTTTTGTGCACCAAACGTTTAATATCAGCCCAAATAGTATGGAGTTATGCACATACGACCAAATTAGGACTGAAAATAAGTATGCCAAATTTGATCGAAATCGGTTCAGATATAGCTATGCTCCCATATACATTGTTCTTCCGATTTTTTATTTTTGTCCCCCGCAGCCGTAACATGCAATCTGTAACTACAACATTTGGGGAAATATATCAAATACAGCTCAGTAATACCTTTGCTAAATTTTATTGAGATCGGATTAGATTTGGAAATAGCTCCCGCATATAACTTCGTCCGATTTGCCTTTTATTGTACACCAAACGTGTAATATTAGCCCAAATGGGATGGAATTTGGCTCCTAGGACCGAATTGAGTCTATATGCTAATATGTCACATTTGGTGAAAATCGGTTTAGATATAACTATAGCTCCCACATATATTGTTTATCCGATTTGTTTTATTTGTTCCCCACACCCGTGATATACACTCCGTAACAACGATATTCAGGCAAATATATCAAATACAGCTTAGAAATATCTTTGCCAAATTTTATCAAGATCGGTTGAGATATGGATATAGCTCCCATATATATCTTTATCCGATTTAGAGTTATTTGTGCACCAAATTGTCCGATTTCAAGTTATTTGTGCACTAAATATGCACTGTGGGGTAGGGTATCGGCTCCGCCCAACTTTAAGACTTCCTTTACTGGTTTGGTACTGATCTGGTCTTAGAGGCAAATGAGCTAAATTATCGAATCTCTCCAGAAATTCTTTAACAAATGCACAGCGGGCCGTTGTTTCTGGTGCAAACCTTGCCGCAAATATAATTTTCATGACATATTAATTCCGACTGCAAATCCTTTAAAAATTTTTAAAAGTCTGCAGAGAGTTTTCTACATTGTACATAACTCCAAGCAATCTCACGGCAGAGGGTTCTACGATACCGGATTGACCCGATACAATAACATCCCAGTTTAGGCCAGTGGCTGCCAACCCAGTATGTACATGTTTGTGTTTGTTTATTTTTTCTGCATTAGGAGCGGCATATCCCAGAATACTTGCTCCGGCTTGTCAGAACGTCATCCACCACAGATCTGTTTCGGTGCGATATAGTGGATGGACTAAAGCGTTTGGAAGACTACAGCGAAAGGTATTATGTTGCGACGTGCTGCATTAACGTAGTCCCCTGCGAGTCCACATCAGAGTCGTCCTCCAAGTATGTCTCCAGTCTCCAGAACCGCAACCAACACCGCAGAATCTTAAGCCACATGTTGCAGTTCCAACTCCGGATTGTCCATCGTTCTTGCAGTTCAATTGCAACGGACTCTGATGCAAAATCGATGAGATAGTGGAATTTATGAATCTGATGAATATTAAGATCGCAGCGTTGTGGCAAACCAAGCTGAATGAAAATTCAGCCTACAACGTTGTTATGGTTTCAACGTATTGAGGAAGGATCGCACCAGAAGTGGAGGTGGGTGATTAGCGTGTTCCCGTTACACTATTCAGTTTAGTATAGACCAGGGGTAGGCAGAGAGCCTAAAAGTTATTTTTTGATTGTATGTGTTTTGAAATAACAAAATATTGCAAGTGTTTCTTTGCCCCTCTTTACACTGTGAGAAATAATTTGTTATCTGCAAGTTTTCAGTTATAAATTTTATCTTTTCAAAACAACACCAACTTTTACAATTTATTGTTTAAGTTTGCTTTTGGTCTGTTACAGAACTGCATGAATGTAAAAGTTTTTACTACGATAACCGATTTTCCCTTTGTGATATCGAAGAAAATTGAAAAATTTGTAGATTCAGTTACTGGAACAAACCATTTGTTTTTAACGTCAATTTGTAATGGGCATTCGTTGTTAGAAATTCGGAGCTATATTTACACAATTATTTCAATTATGATTCATTTAAAAAAAGATGATATAAATGTGCTCCAAATATATATATGTTGACATTTTCAGAAATTTTAAATAATCGTGATGAAATTCGTGTTTAATAATTTCTGACATAACATGCTAACCATCCATGTTGACGCTTTAAAAGGGTAATATCGATTACTACAGGCTGATATACAGACATACGCAAATAGTCGTAGAGTTTTACTCTGATCAAAAACTCATATCCTGTGTTGGGCCCTAAAAGATTATTTGTATGAATTAAAAACAGAATGATAAACATCACATTTTGCCATTTTTTCTAAAATTGACTAAGACTGTACATGTCATTTCATAGAAATCGGGGGATATGAACATTTCTACTAATTTAGAAGGACAATTTATTTGTCAGTCAATATGAAATGAATTCCTACTCCTAACATGTGAATCCTTATACAAATTATGTCAAACAGAAATCAATAAAAAAGATAAATCTTAACAGTTGTAGTTTTTATATATTCGGAAATATTTGTTTTAAATACGTAGTAAGATATATTTATGTGCTCCAATATTTCTTACGGTGTATTCATAAAAATATCCGACAGCACTTCCTTATTGTCTGCTCGAACAAAACTAAATATTCTCCTAAATCCAATTTGACAGAAAATTCAAAACGGTTTGTTTTTTAAAATTGTGTTGGTGAACACACAAATATCCCATGGGATACTCTTTGACTAGCCTTGGTATAGACCTATTTCGCTAGCTAAGTCTCTAGTGACCCATACATGGAATGTGTATATCCCACCGATTAATAGCTGTGACCCGCGTTATTTGACAGATAATACTCCATTGTTGGTAGGCAATAACCGCCCGCTACTAGGGGATTTTAATGCCCACCATGATTTGTGGCGTTCCGTCCTAGGTAACGACCAGAGGAGACCAGCGCTGGCAGAGCAGATTGACTGCTCCACATTCTGCACGGTTAACAAGGGTGCCCCCACCCGAATATGAGGAGACTGTCACAGTTCGCCAGACTTAAGATGTTACCCGGTCTGGTAAATGACGTGACTTGGCAACCCGTCATTTCTCTTGGCTCAGACAATCTCCCGATACGCGTCTCCATAAGCAGTTCACCCGATTTCATAACCTCTGAACGCCGCACTTTCCTTAACCATGGGGAAGCTCACTGCCCAGAATTCTGAAAATTCACCAACTACTGATGTCCGGATAGCAGAAAGGATTTACCGAAACATCATCAAAGCTGCAGCCGCTTGCTAAGATCAAACTTCCCAGCAGAGGCAGCGGGATTAGCAAATGAGCGTGATGATATCCGTCGTCGCCGACATATGTGAAAGGTTGAACCCCTATATCGCGGAGCTTTCCGCATACTTCATAATTAGTTGGCAACCCTGTTGTGATTAGTGTCAAAAAATTGTGGTGCGCGTTTGAAAAAAATCATTACTTATATCTTTTATTAAATTAATTAATCTGCTAAAAATATGTCTAAGAGTGTTTAATATTAATTTTGCAACTCAAAGTGATAATTGGTGTAGTGTTTTTTAAATCTTTTTTGTTGTTTAAACTAATATCAATTTTCAAATTGTGTAGTTTTACATTCTCCCTTTTATCATGTTTCTTTTGTTACATAAAGCTGGCCATAGACGAACGATAGATTCGAGCAATTTGTTGGGTTTGTGGTCGCGTTTTTACGTCTGTGGGGTAGTTTGCGAACAAATAGCAAGTTTTTGAAAATTTTCAAAAACTTGCAATTTGTTGGCAAACAAATCATACGTGTGTGGGCTACTGCGCAAATTTTAAGCCATTTTGCCATTTCAGTTGCTCTTCAACCATTGTAACGAAAGATCGTGTAGTGCACACAAAAAATGGCAAGCAAGGACTTTATGATAGAATTTTTTGATGCGTTAAAAAATGAAAATGCCATTTGGCAAACAAAAAGTGAAAAATATAAAGACAAATTAGAAAAACAAAAATCATGGGAAAAACTCGTAACAAAATGGAAAATTTTTATAATCCCTTGGAGTAAGCATTTCTATATTTTTGAGCGTTGCTACATGGGAACGCTTTTTTCTTTCGAGCAGCCACTCTTCACTCCATTTTCTTTTTCTTTTTTTTCGATTTTTTTCTTTTCTTGTTTTTTATTTTCCATGTCGAAACATGTATATATAATTAAAAATCGTCGCACATGTTTTTTAAGTTTCCTATCAACAGAAAAAACCAATTGTTAAATAAAAAATTTTCTGCCACAAAATTCAAACAGAAGCACAAACCGAAGTTCAAACACAAAATGAACATCATCCGCTTCGTAGCATATGCTTACTCTTCAACGTCGGCCGAATTATGATTTGTTCGAGCGTGTGTGGAGAAACGATATGCAATAAATCGCAGCAATAAATTTGCAAATCACACCAACAAATCGTTCGTCTATGGCCAGCTTTAGCTAATTAATTGTTGTAACATATCTTCTTGTTTTGTTTGTCATCTCAGAAGAGAGTTAGACTCTAGTGACAGACAGAACAAGACTGAGCAAGCTGATATGGCGGTCGCACGGCGTCCTATTATATGAGTGTTGCCGCATTGGATGTTTCAACATGAGATGCCACATTGTTAATGTGGGTTACCCCAACATCTCCCTCCTTAAGAGGAGAAGGTGATCTTGAAATAGGTTTGACTGGTTGTCTGCGACTTGTTATTCTTTGAGGTGTCCAGTTTGGTGAAACTGTTGGAGTTGCAAAATGTTTTTGTTGTTTGGGCAAAGCGATTTCGAATTCTTCAAGTAGTACGTCCAATTGTAGTTTTTGTCGTTCTTGACTGCTTGACTCTTCCGATTCTCTATTTCCAAATTGATCAGTATGAGCTCGTACTAGAATTTTTCTGTCCCCAACATCGATTTGAGTGTTGTAAATGACTTTACCTTTGCGATCGTCTATTTCGCCTGTTGTCCAGTAACTTTTATTTCCTTTGAAGATTCTTGCATAGACCAATTCTCCGTTGCTAAACTCTCTGTTTTTGGTACCGTGTTTGGTATTGTACTGCTGTTCCATTTTGTGATTGACGTTATACTCAGGCAATTGTTGCTTACTTAGAACGTCGAAGACCGTTCTCATTTTTCTTCCGATGAAGGATTCTGCTGGAAACTTACCTTCTGGTGCGTTAGGATTTGGTGTGGATCTGTAGACTTCTAGGAAGGTTTGGAGAGATTCCGTAGGCGTTACTTCCCCTTCGAGTTTTTTAATGCACACTTAAGTGTATCAACGAAACGCTCGGGTTGTCCATTTGGACTTGGATGAAAACGAACAGCCCTTGTGTGTTTAATGCCTTTTTTGCTGCACCACTTCTCAAATTGTTCTGAACAGAACTGTGTTCCGTTGTCCGAGACCAATTGTTCAGGATTTCCGAAGAGTGCACAATATTCGTTTAACATTTTTAATGTTGCATATGTGGTTGTCGTTGTAGTCTCGTAGATAACAGGGTATTTTGAATACGAGTCGATGATAAGAAGATAATATTTACCTTTTTCTGGACCAGCATACTCCATATGTATCCTTTCAAGAGGGTGTGAAGTTAATGGCCATGGGCAAAGATTTGTTTTTACTGGACTTTTTGCCGCATGTTGAAAATTTTTGCATTTCCGAACAAAGTCTTCAATTTGTTTGTCGATGTTTGGCCAATAAACATAACTTCTGGCGATGGCTTTGCTGCGATCTGCTGATAAGTGTCCTTTGTGAAGTTGTTGTAAGATTTGTCTCTGATATGATTTAGCAATTACTATACGATTATTGAAAATAATGCAACCATCGAACATTGAAAGATTTTCCTTGTGGTTGAAAAATTGAATAATTGATGGGTTAACATTTTTCTTGCTTTGCTTGCTTTTTGTTTGAATGTATTTGAGGACCATTTTTAAATCCGTGTCTTTTGTTGTTGCATCGACGATAATTTTAAATGATACTGGGAGAACTGACATAGTTTTATTTACCTCGTCACGTATGTCTTCTTGGAATGATATTGAAGCCACTATAAAGTCATCTGGTTTTTTGCGTCGAATAACATTTTGTGAAACCGTTGAACTGCGAATATAAGGCCTAGGCCTTCTTTTTCTATTCTTTTCCGCTTGTGTAAGTGATCTGGAAATATGATGTATTGCCTTCATAGTGTTGTCTGGAAACATATGATAGATAACCGCGCCGATTCCGTGAGATGATGCATCAGCTGCTACATGTATTGGCAAGTTTGGATTGTAATGCGTAAAAAGAAGATCTGATGACAAGATGCTCTTAAAGTCGTTTAATGATTTTTGACACTGTGACGTCCACTCGAACTTGGCGTCCTTTTTTAGTAGATCGTCAGAGGTTTACGTAGTGATCTCATGTTGTTTACAAATTTCCCGTAATGATTAATATGATTTCAGCTTGAATCCGTGATTTTGTTTAAATTGGATTTATGTTCCGAAATAGATGAACTTGATGTTGTCTATATATGCTTTTGCTCCTTCTATGACTGCGCATAGCTTATCCATGATCCTTTGAAATGCTCCCGGAGCTGTTTTTATACCTGGGGTTAGACGGTTAAACTTATACAGACCTTCGTCGTTTTGGCAATAATTGTATGTTGACTTTTGTTTTGCACAGACCTGGGGTACTGTTATCAAAAACTGATTGGTAATTCGTTTTCAATTCTGCTATTTCATGAACGAAGGTTATTTGATGACACCATGATGTTATTGGTTTCTGCCATAGATTGAATGTTTGAATCCAATCGATTCCATTATAACAAAAAAAAAAAACACACTTTCATAGATTTCCATTTACCCATTTTTCTTCTTCAATATTACACACAAAAGGTTTGAACACTTACAACACAACTTCACTCAATGGAAGTAACTTCTCCGTAGACGTTATTAACCACTGTTCAAATTTGAAGTTATATAACATTGCAATATTCTGGAAAGGACAAAATTTGACATAGTGAAGTTCTCAGCAATACCAACAGGATGAATTGGGTGTATTGTGCTTAAAGTCTTTTGCGTGCTTGTTGAGTGAACAGACGATTTTTGATTGATGTTCAATGAGAATGTTGTCCGATTTGAGATCGAGAATTCGTTCTGTTTCGTCTACTAGTTGATCTAGGTTCATGAATTCTACTACTTGTGAATTCTACTATCCATTGGCATTAAGAAAATGATAGGGAGTTCCGGCCAATTTCGAGGTATATGGTCATTTCTGGAGGTATCCTTGGAACAGGATAACTCCATTGGTCAATATGCCTACCAGGACAATTCTGCCGGCACAATATGAGTACCTATAGAAAGCTTATGAAGTGTACTACTCATTGGCATGTTAAGCAGTGTAGGATGGCGTAAGACATTTCATACAAAATGTAAATTCAGTTAGATTTTGTGCAAAAAATTGGGCCATTGGAAATGTGATTAAAATAAATTAATAAAAAATATTAAAAAACAAAAACATGTGGAAAAACATTTTGTTATCTTGAATTGAAACCGGGCCGCTGTCAGCAATCTGAGTTACTGCCAAACCCGTACGACGGTTAGGCTTCGACATCACACACACAGATTCTAAGGTATTTGGGCATTTCGGACGGATTTTTTTTTAAAGTATAAATTCAATGCAAACTGTACATACAGTCAGTTAGATTTTGACGGAACAATTAGGTCATTAGAGAAAAGTGATTAAAAAAGCATTATAAAAATTTAAATGCCTCTGTCCCGACCCGAAATCGAACCCCGACTGCAATAAATAAGGAAAGCAACCATTGCTGCTAAACAGTTACGCTACCGCGGGACCTGCACGCTCAGTGTCTCAATGTCTACAATTAAGCGAAGTCTTACGTAGTTGTCTTTTGCTGACTTGAGTCGATTTTCAATTCTTTCATGTTGAATATACCGCATTGTAGGTTTACTCTGCTTGCGTACTCTCTGAAATCTTCGCTGTCGCCTTTTACTAGCTGTAGACATTTGTATCTTTGTGAAACTTAAGTTTCTGTTTTACCAAAGAGTTTTCTGAGTTTCTCTACTGTATCCTTTAGAGTCATGTCTTCAGGCTTTGCTGGTAATACGTAGTTGGCAAATCTTTCGTGTACTTGGATCGACATTTTTCTCCATAACAAGGCCACTTTGTCATGTTCTTCGAGTAAGCTTGCTTCTTTTTCGAAAACATGCACAAGCCTGTTGTACCACGCTTGAAATATCAAACCGCTCTCTGGCTCGTACACAAATGCTGTCATTGACTGTGCCTTCCAGGACAATTCTGCCGGTACAATATGGGTACCTATGAAAAGCTTATGAAGTCTACTATCCACTGACATTAAGAAAATTGCAGGAAGTTCCGGCCACTTTCGAGGTTTATGTTCATTTCTGAAGGTATCATTGGAACAGGATAACTCCATTGGCCAATATGGCTTCCAGGACAATTCTGCCGGCACAATTTGGGTACCTACGGAAAGCTTATGAAGTCTACTATCCATTGGCATTAAGAAAATGATAGGGAGTTCCGGCCAATTTTGAGGTACATGGTCATTTCTGGAGGTATCCTTGGAACAGGATAACTCCATTGGTCAATATGCCTACCAGGACAATTCTGCCGGCACAATATGAGTACCTATAGAAAGCTTATGAAGTGTACTACTCATTGGCATGTTAAGCACTGTAGGAGGACGTGAGAGATTTCAAAGTATTTGGTCATGTCTTAATGTTCCTCTTAAAAGGGTATTTCCAATACAAAATGTAAATTCAGTTAGATTTGGTCCGAAAAATTGGGACATTGGAAATGTGATTAAAATAAATTAATAAAAAATATTAAAAAAAAGCATGTGGAAAAAATTGTTGGGATCTTGAATTGAACCCGGGCCGCTGTCAGCAAAGTGAGTTACTGCCAAACCCGTACGACGGTTAGGCTTCGACATCACACACACCGATTCTAAGGTATTTGGGCATCTCGGACGATTTGTAAACATATATACATACATATTAAAACTTTGTTGAAATACCTATAATAATATATTTTACAGTAACTGAGTATTTGTTAATGAAAAAATTAAAAGGTTCATTGTGGGCAATCTTAAAAATCGCTCAAATTTCACATAACATACCAACAATTTATTAAAAAAAAAACAGGTAAGAATTGTCCTGGAAGGCACAGTTTGGTATAAACTTGTCCTGGCACATAGCATTGTGCTAGGAGTTAATGGGTGTATGTAGCCTTACAATCTTTGGAATATAATTTAATTATGATTATATAATGCATTTTGTTAGCGTTCTTATACGATAAGTAATTAAAAATCAAAAATATTAGGGAAAAAACAATTTTTATGTAGCTCTGTTAACGCTAACATAGCTATGTTATTTTCTCTGTTAAATTCGTGGCTCTAGTTAAATTAGGAATTTATCGTAATGGACCTCAATTACTGATCAATTTCCACTATCCTCGTCGCCACTTTTTTTGTGCTTTTATAGTTGAAATAAAAGTCAATGTTTGTTAATACTAAAGGTATAAAGATTTATTGGATGATGAGCGTTCACAGCTACTAATTTAAAAGAATGAAGAAGTAACAATATCGTGAGTTAGACTTGAGTGACACACAGAACAAGACTGAGCAAGCTGAAATGGCGGTCGCACGGCGTCCTATTATACGAGCGTTGCCGCATTGGATGTTGCAACATGAGATGCCACATTGTTAATGTGGGTTGTCCCAACAAAAATTTAAGCAAATGTGCTTCTCCAGATCTTCTCTGAAATTGCAATATAATATTGACGGTCATTCATTATCAACTGTAGATTCTAGGCCTCTTGATGGATCCAAAATTAAATTTTCATAGCCATGTAATAACAATGGTAAATAAAGCAAATGGTGTTTTAGGTTTTGTTAAACGGTGGGCTAATGAATTTTCTGATCCATATATAACAAAACAGTTATTTACGTCTCATGTTAGACCTATGTTAGAATACGGTTCTGTGTATGGGATCCTCAATATGCAATATATTCGGATAAAATAGAATTCGTGCAAAAACAATTTCTGCTTTTTGCCTTACGAGGTTTACATTGGAATAGTGATTTTGTTTTGCCTTCTTATGCTAGCAGGCTAAAATTAATTAGATTGCCTACACTTAAATTCAGACATATTATGTTGAACTCCATGTTTGTACTAAAAATATTAAATGGTAATATAACTTCATATTTCCTAATCTCATCTATTAGAATAAATGTTCGGTTTAGATCTAGTAGATACTACCAATTATTATATACTGATTTTCACCGCACGAATTATTCAATGGGCGAACCTCTTAGTAAAATGTATGTTGACTTTAATTCTGTGTATTGTAATGAATATTTTGGTATGAATTTAGAAGTTATTAAATCTAGAATAATTTTATTTTTAAACAACTAAAATACATGTTTTATTTTTTGATGAATTAGATTCTGTAGCTGGTTTTCAATTTCCTACTAAATTCCCATTATGATGCGGATCATGATGTGTGCGCGATCCCTTCGTAAAGGGAGATCGCCCCCTCGTTCGGCAGGGTTGGGAATGTGAGGCGTGGGAACGTTCGATTACAAAAAAATAATATGAAAACATCCCCTACGAAATCCACAGCCACACTTTTTGGTCTGCGGCGGAAATTAATACCGACCACGAACTATCCCAAGATGCTAGGGGTCACATTCGACAGCATGTTCAAGTCGAAAGTCCTTCCCTTACGTCAGCATAATCATATGCTTTCGTTGCAGTACCTGCTTAAGTGTTATCGTGAGAGGCATCTCAAACATCATATGGTGGATACAACTCCCCACACAGGAGTGTCAGGAGGGACATACACGATCTAGAGGCGTAGCTCCAATGTTATAAGAGAAAACCTCTGGATCAAGAAGCCTATCAGGAAGGTCTGAGTGGCCTTCATACAGATTTTGCAATCTATAGACCTAATAAACAATAAGAAACCAGTAAAGAAAGTCTTAAAGTCGGGCGGCGCCGACTTTATGATACCCTACACCACTTTGCTAATTAAGTAGAGCTCCACATAACAATTAAAAGTTTCTATGGGAGAATTCAATCATACACGCTATGATTATAATTATAATTTAAAGTTCAAAGGACTAAATTCGGAATTGTTTTGCCCATTTGGTGCACAATTAATTTGAAATCGGATAAAGATATATATGGGAGTTATATCCAAATCTGAACCGATCTCGATAAACTTTGGCAAAGATATTTCTGAGCTGTATTTGATATATTTCCCTGAATATCGTTGTTACAGAGTGCATATTACGGTTGTAGGTACCAAATATAACAAATCGGATGAATAATATATATGGAAGCTATAACTATATCTGAACCGATCTGAACCAAATTTGACATACTAGCTACTAGACTCAATTCGGTCGTAAGTGCCAAATTCCATCCCATTTGGACAAATATTAGACGTTTGGTGCACAATAAAAGGTAAATCGGACGATGTTATATATGGGAGCTATATCCAAATCTGAACCGATCTCGATAAAAGTTAGCAAATGTATTTCTGAGCTGTATTTGATATATTTCCCCAAATATTGTTGTTGCATAGTGCATATTACGGTGGCGGTGGACAAAAATAACAAATCGGATGAACAATGTATATGGGAGCTATAGCTATATCTGAACCGATTTCGATCAAATTTGGCATACATATTTTCAGGCCTAATATGGGTGTATGTGCAAAATTCCATACAATTCGGGCTGATATTACACGTTTGGTGCACAATAAAAGTCAAATCGGACGAAGATATATATGGGAGCTATATCCAAATTTTGACCGATTATCTCCAATTTCAATAGGGTTCGTCCTTAGGCCAAACAAAAGACCTTTGCAAAATTTCATCTGGATCGGGCAATAAATGCGACCTGTACTTTGTTTACAAAAATACATGGACAGACGGACGGACGGACGGACGGACAGACGGACGGACGGACGGACAGACGGACGGACGGACATGCATAAATCGACTCAGAATGTGATTCTATGCAGATCATCAAAAGGAACTATGGGTCTATCTCGTTTCCTTCTGCCTGTTACAAACAAATGCACAAAGACATAATACCCTGACCACCTTGTGGTGTAGGGTATAAAAACTGCAGTTACAACTGTTATTTCTTTTTCACATGGTTCAACAGAATTCCAAACTTAAACCATATTCGAATTTTTGTATCAATTGTATTGTACATATATTTAAAAAACAAAAGAAAACGAAATTAGATAATGTTGAGGTCAAAATGCAATTTGGTGGATTACTCAACACGAAAACGAACGCTATTGCTATTAGCAGAGATGTTGTATTTATGGAGCCTAATAATCGAAGGAAGGACACTGATTCAATGGAAACAAAAATAACACCTGAGAATATTGCTAGAGTACACTTGCAAATTATAGATTCTGATGAGGAAAATTAAAGAATATCAAGTGAAGAAGATGAAAACGAATTTCATGGGTTTGTGTCTGCAGATGAAATACCTTTGAGTCGCAAATATGACTTCATAAAATTACGCAATTTTGCCCAACACTGTTGGTTGGGTATTTATCGGCGGCTGCATAGATTACATCAAAACAAATGATGTAAATAATATAGGTGTAGTTAAGAACATTGTCTATGCTGCCGACCAACTTTAATTGGCGCAGTCAGCATTTCCCTGTTACACGCGCTTAACTCGAACCACTGACCAAACACTGCACGCGCATCCGATCCAATTACACCTTTACCTGACGGTGCGTTTCCCGCGATACCAAATGATTGACTACAAACGGACAGTCTTGGTTACGCAGACGAATAAAGCGGTTGTAACGTAATTAATCAAATTTAAATAAAAGTGAATTTATAGTTAAATATAAATAAAAGTGTTCTTTGATTTAACAGGCACCGGGTTAGTGCCTTAAAATATATTTTTTTAAAGTGAACAATTGAAAATCCTTAACTGGCGCCCGAGCAGGGACCCTACAAAAAAGTGTTAAAGTGCGGGATCCTTATAATAACGTAAAGAATTCTGCGAATCCTACGAAACCCTCCAGAAACGTTGTTAATTATCCTCCTTCTCCAAAGCGGTATTCCTGGTGATCCCCCAAAAATAAATATCACAGAAGGTTACCGGAGCGAAAGTGAAGCAATCCGTACCCGAGTAGGTTACCGTAATCATAAAAGCGGATTCCCAAAAAGGACAAATTCAAACCTTCCGAGAGGGTAAAAAAGGACTTTCAATTGACCGTGTCGCGGCGCGTAACTAAGGCTCAAGTGGGCTCGAAGAGCCAAACACAAAAAAATAAAATTGATTGCATATTTAAAGATAATTAAAACAATAAGAAAAAAATTATTGCATTAAAAAAAAATTAAAAATTAAAATTAAAGCAATCAGAAAAAAATTATTGCATATCTGAATAATTAAAGCAATAAGAAAAAAGTTATTGCATACAAAAAAAGAAAAGATTAAATTTAGAACAATAAGAATAAATTTATTGCATGCCTGAAAATTAAAGCAATAAGAAACAAGTTAAAAAGCAGTAAGTTCGGCCGGGCCGAACTTTTAATACACTCCACCATTTACAACGAATTTGGAAATTTTCAAAAAATAAAATCCTTAAAAAATTCTGTTAAAATTTTAAAAATACCGAATATAGCCGTTATATTGGGGTCTATACGACGTGGACATATATATGCATTGTTTGTCATAAGCCATTACCATATTCAAATTCGAAACTGGACCCGCACCGACAATTTTCTGTCACAGACTGTAGTTTCCATAACGAACTTCAAATACCAAATTTTAAACAATTCCGGTTAATAATGTCGCTAAAATCATCAAAATACCGAACATAGCGGGGTGCCGTTATATGGGGGCTATACGAAGACGTGGACCTGCACAGACAATTTTCAGTCATAGGGTGTAGTATCCATTTGGAACTTCAAATACCAAATTTGAAACAATTCCAGTGAATAATGTCGCTAAAATCATCAAAATACCGAATATCGGGAGGTACCGTTATATGGGGGCTATACGAAGACATAGACTTGCACAGACAATTTTCTATCTTAAGGTGTAGTATCCATTTGGAACTTCAAATACCAAATTTGAAACAATTCCCGTGAATAATGTCGCTAAAATCATCAAAATACCGAATATCGGGAGGTACCGTTATATGGGGGCTATACGAAGACATAGACTTGCACAGACAATTTTCTATCTTAGGGTGTAATATCCATTTGGAACTTCAAATACCAAATTTGAAACAATTCCCGTGAATAATGTCGCTAAAATCATCAAAATACCGAATATAGGGAGGTACCGTTATATTGGGGCTATACGAAGACGTGGACCTGCAAAGACAATTTTCTGTCTTAGGGTGTAGTATCCATTTGGAACTTCAAATACCAGATTTGAAACAATTCCCGTGAATAATGTCGCTAAAAACATCAAAATACCGAATATCGGGAGGTACCGTTATATGGGGGCTATACGAAGACATAGACTTGCACAGACAAGTTTCTATCTTAGGGTGTAGTATCCATTTGGAACTTCAAATACCAAATTTGAAACAATTCCGGTGAATAACGTCGCTAAAATCATCAAAATACCGAATATCCAAAGGTACCGTTATATGGGAGCTATATGAAAACGTGGACCTACATGGCCCATTTACGAACTTAACCTGCCTACTGGAAAAATAAACATGTGTGCAAAATTTTAGCCATCTATCTCAATTTATTCGAAAGATAGCGTGATTACAACAGACAGACAGACGGACAGACAGACGGACAGACAGACGGACAGACAGATAGACAGACGGACATCGCTAAATCGACTTAGAATTTTACGCTGATCAAGAATATATATACTTTGTTGGGTCTGACATGAGTATTTCGAGGAGTTACAAACGGAATGACAAAGTTAATATACCCTCCATAGTATGGTGGAGGGTATAAAAAGTTATTGCATACAGAAGAATAAAAAACTAAAGCAATAAGAGAAAATATTGCATGAATATAAAAATTACAGCAATAAGAAATATATATTGCATACTTAAAAAAGTTGTTAAACAAAAAGAAAAAGTTATTGCATACAAGAAAAAAATAAAAATTGAAGCAATAAGAAAAAATATTGGATAATTAAAAAAATAAAGCAATAGTAAGAAAATATATTGCACACTTATAGAAATTCAAAAAATTATTAAAAAATCAAATCCATTAAGAGTGTTGGAAGAGTGCCATACAAGCCATATAAGGAACCTGGTAAGCGAATCCTTTTACCAAAATAAGTGACCACTATGGAGGAGATGAGGACGACATTGACTAGCCTTACGGGGGCTGTCAATCGACTATTGGAACAGGTACGACTAATGGAGAATAGGTTAGGGACAATTGAGCGATCGACCGATACGACTGAATTAAATAGGAGATTAAATGAGATAGAACGGTTGGGACAATACGGAACTTCGACTACCGAAGAAGTGGTGCACACATTAGCAGTACCCAGAACTGAGGAGGACTTGAAATCGATATGTAGACTACCAGACAGCGTTAAAGAGTTGGGCACTTTTGACGGCAACCCACTGCAGTATGTGTCTTGGGTTCACTCTGTGGATGGTCCTTAAAGATTTTGAAATAGTAAAAGATAAACCAATATACAGGAATATCATGCAAAGTATCAGGCAAAAGGTTATTGGCGAGGCGAATACGGTGCTAGTTTCGTACAATATTTTTGACAGTGACTGGAAGGATGTGAAAAAAAATTTATCCTTGCACTACGCTGACAAAAGGGATGTTCAAATGTTGGAACATCAGCTCAATCAACTCTCTCAGGGATCGTCGAAGGTAGATGAATTCTATTCAACTGTGAATAATCAGTTATCATTGATAATAAATAAGATAAAAACGGATTCATATAGTGAAGAAACAATTAGTGCCTTGATATCAACTCACAGAAACCGAGCATTACCTGAAGGACATTACCTGAAGCATATTCAACTTGTCTTGAGTTACAGAATTTGACAATGAGGAACAATATTTTACATTCAGCAACATATAGAAAGTTGCAGTCAACAGTCCGACAAACGGAGACATCTCTCTTTCCACCCGCTCGACCACCTACACATTACAATAATCATAATAAACAGACGAATAACTTCAAGCCCAATAACTGGTCATCAAGGAATATTAATTATAACTACAATCCAAATTATAGGCCAGTGCCATACCTTAAGAAACAACAGATCAAATATGAGCCTATGGAAGTAGACCGTTCCGTACAATCTAATTATTGTATAGGTGACGACTGTGTCAAAGAACTTGATGCAGTAATTGATAGGAAAGAAAATATTCTCACCATTAGAAATACAATAAGAATTCCGCTAAAGGCTAAATTCAGCAATTCTCTTAATTATGTATTAGACGATTCGGTATCGGCTGATACTCGAAAAAGAATTAGCCAACTTTTGGAAAAGTACAAGAATTTATTTGGACCAATAGACAAGAGCCAAGCAGTTTCAACAAATGTTAGAGCTGAGATACGGACAACTACATCAGATCCGATTTATACCAAAAGTTATCCATATCTAGCCGCTATGCGGGAGGAAGTTGATAAACAAATTAATGAAATGTTGTCCGAGGGAATAATACGTCCATCTAAGAGTCCTTAGTCCCCAGTTTGGATAGTACCAAAAAAATCTAAACCCAATGGTGAGAAACAATTTAGGTTGGTCATTGATTATAAGAGACTTAATGCTGTAACTATACCAGATACATACCCCATACCCGACATTAACGATACGTTGGCAAGTCTTGGTAACGCCAAATATTTTACAACAATAGATTTGACTTCTGCATTTCATCAGATTCCAATGAAACCATCTCATATACCGAAAACTGCATTTTTAACAATGAACGGTGAATTTGAATGTTTACGTTTACCTTTTGGATTGAAGAATGCTACGGCAATCTTCCAGAGGATGATCGATGACGTTCTAAAAAATTATATTGGAAAGATTTGCTATTGGATAACGTTGATTTAGTTTTTGGAGTGCTCGATGAGGCAAACTTAAGAGTTAATATTGAAAAAACTCACTTTATACAAACAGAAGTTGAATTTTTAGGATACATTGTGAGTGCGAATGGCATAAAACCGGATCCGAAAAAAATCCATGCTATAGGGAACATCTTACCCCCATGTAACCTTAAGGAGCTAAAATCATTTTTAGGGATGACGTCATATTATAGACGGTTCGTTAAAGACTACACAAAGGTGGCGAAACTTTTGACAAACCTGACCAGAGGAGAAAATGTCCAAGTCAAAGCTAACCAGTCTAGGAAAATTCCTATAACCTTACAAGATGAGGCACTTCTAGCTTTCCAAAAGCTAAAGACTCTTTTAACATCAGCGGAGGTTTTAGCATTCCCAGAGTTTGATAAGACATTCAACCTTACAACGGATGCTTCAAAACTATGCTATAGGCCTGTCCTCTCACAAGGTGAAATAGGCAAGGATAGACCGATTGCTTATATATCTCGTTCACTTAACAAAACTGAAGAAGCATATGCAACAAACGAGAAAGAGATGCTAGCCATTGTATGGGCACTTGATAATCTAAGAAATTATCTATACGGTGCTAAGAAAATAAAGATATATACAGACCATCAACCTCTTACCTACGCATTGGGTAATAGGAACTTTAACTCCAAGTTAAAACGATCGATAACACGAGTTGATCTACAAGCCTGGTATATCTAACTTCGTGGCCGACGCTCTCTCTAGATTAAAAATAAGTGTCAACCATATCAGTGAGACATCTACGGAAACTGCTAGCGAAGGCGATTCGGAATGCGCAAGAACAGCATCAGAAGGTACAGTAATAGTTTCGGAGATTGGAAACGAGGAGATTGAATCTACAGCTTCGACAACAAACAGTGCAGATCAGGATGCTTCTGACCTTATACCCCACAAGTCCCAATTAACGTCTTTCGAAATTAGATAATCATACAAAATGGACCAGAACTTCAGTCAAATGAGATACCACACAAGAACTTTATACGTCATTATATTTCGTCTCGCGAATGGAACCGAGAGGTGCTGCTACAAAAATTAAAAGAATTGTTGAATCCAGGAATGGTTAATGGAATAAAGATTCCAGAGTGTTATTTGTCGATACTACAAAGCCTTTACTTAGAGCATTTTTCAAGATACAAGACTAGGATAGAGCCCATAGGAATGCCAAGGAAAATAAGAAACAGATATTAGAGAAATATTATTTTCCTCACATGTTTGCCTGTATCCGAAAATTCGTGGCAAATTGTAACATTTGCAACACTAATAAATACGATAGGAATCCCACAAAACCACAATTCCAAGAAAAGCCCATACCTACAATGCCTTGAAAGATTTTGCATATGAATATCGTTGAAATTCAAGGCCAGAAATTTATATCAGTACTTCACAAATTTTCAAATTTTGCCAAAGTATTTCACATCAGTGACAGATCAGTTCTGTCAATTAGAGAAAAAGTCGTGAAAATATTACATTTTTTTACCGCTCGAAAAGTTCTGGTTACCGATAACGAGAGTAGTTTTATCAGCCCATTAATTAAGGATTTTCTAGAGAGGCTAGGAATAAAAATATACTTAACTCCATCACAGCGCAGCGAAGTGAATGGTCAGGTGGAGCGATTTCATTCAACGCTTCGTGAAATTTACCGATGTTTAAGGGCAGAGAAACCGTAACTTAGCATTCTCGAACTTACATACGTCGCGGTGAATAGGTATAATAACACCATACATTCAGTTACAGGGAAAATGCCGAATGATATATTTTTTAACAGATTGAAAACATCAGATTTTGACAAATTAATAGAAGCACGTTCAAGCATAAATAGTGACCTTAGAAATCTTATAAAAAGAAATGCAAAAGACAAAATAAACGCATGAATATGAAACGTTCACTACCGAGAAAATTTAGGAAGGGTGATGTGATTTTTGTCCAGTTTATAGGAAAGAAGTTGTAGACAAAAACAATAAGGTGAGAGTTCGCACGGTGAGAGGTAAAAGAATACACAAGGCTCACATTAAAAACCTGCAAAAAATTAAGTAAAATGTTGCACTTCAATTCACTGGATTTCAAAAAAAAAATGCAAAAAAATTTTAAATAAGGACGCAAAAGTCCTCCAATACTTGGATTTTCTAACAATAAGGTAAAATAATGATGTATGCTGAGGCATACAAATTAAAAAGAAAAAAATCTTATAATATACTACAAAAAAATCTAAATATAGACACAAAAGTCCTCCATTCTGTTGATTTCCTAAAAAAGGAAAAGGCGATATATGCTGAAGCATAACTATTAAAAAAGAAAAGAATTTTATATATACTAAATATACATTAAAATATGGACACAAGAGTCCTCTACCCATTTCCATAATTAACTAATCTTATATATATAAAAGGAAGTTGTGTTAGTTACTACGCTTATAACTTAAGAACCGCTGGACAGATTTTAACGATTCAAACAAATTCGGAATTGTCTCTTTTCCGAAAAGGATAATATCCAAAAAAATCGCGTAAAAATGTGATATATTAACATTTTCATTTTGACTTTTGAATTGTACAATAGTAATGTTTTATTTTGCATGATTTTTTTCCATTTTGACTTACTTTTTTCTAATGTACATTTGTAGCGTTTTTTATATTTTATTTTTGAATTCGAATATTAATACCAATTTATTTAATTGACTTGATTTCTTGAGAACTGAAATTGATGGCGGGTTACATGGAAGTGTAGTACCGAATTATGCGGTGGCGAAACGGAATAGAGGATATCGAAATAATTAAACGCGGTCACACCAAAGTTAAAAGATAATTACTTTTTCAAAATCGCCAAAAACTCACGAAAAAGAGATCTCATTGCACAAATTCTGAAATCGGGAAAAAATCGAAAAAAAAATTTTTTTTCAATGGAATCGATTTTTAAAATAATAGTACATTCTATTGACAAACTTTGTAAGGACCTTTAAACATTTGCTGTAAAAAATCGGCTAACAAGTTGAATATTTTTACAATTTGTTATTCTTTTTTTTTCAATTTGCATTATCATATTGAATTCAATTGATTTTTTGTGAACAAAATGAAGAATAATTTTTCACTATACAATTTTTCACCAAAATAAGTGCGAAATAGAATGTAAACTGACATCTACCTTTCAACTCCAGGGCCTATATCGTGGTTCAGCTGGAAGATGCGAACACATTTAAATAATCAAAAATGACCGAAAAAGCCTAATGGGCCTCATCTCAAAGCGTGAACATGCCTTTTTTATGTGACAATAATCCGTCCAATGAGAGCTCAAAATGCAAAATTCTTTGGGAGTACAATCAGGAAAATACCAAATATAAAAGGTGCAAAATAGTAGAGCGAATGGGACTTTTATTAAGAAAAGGATTTCTATCCTCCCAGAAATTCTTCCCAAACATTCAAGATACCTTAAATCGCTTTTGCAGGTCATGATATAGATCATAACTCACGGATAAGGGTACAACCCGATTTTATATTTATATAACCATCGTATGATTCAAGCTATTTTTGGGGTCTTAGTCCCTTTTTATTTTTTGGCCCTTATTAGGCATCTTTGTGTCTAAGGGGGTACAGAACCTCTTCGCATAAAATTTGAAATTTTCAGAGTAGGGCCCATATTGGTCTTGAACACATTCATCAATTGATTTGGCTAAAAAATTTTGTTATGCTACCCTGGGGAAGGGAACCATCATACAGATAATTGCCACATAGGAATTATTTAAGTAAAGTCTCCACATTGGAGTATCCCAAGTCCACTTTCACACCTAATGTGTGGTCAGAAAGGAAAATTTTGTATTCTATTGAATTTGTAACTCCCAAGAGAATATTGGTTGGGAACGTATATTTGGAATGTACATCTATATGAAATAAATTGTGGGAACATGAACAAATTACAAATATAAGAAAGTAGTACGGGACCGAATATTTGTTGAATCGACATTGAATTATACTATGATGAAAAATATGGACTTTATGGGGTCTCCAATTTACAATTTAAATGGAAAATAAAAAAATTCCCATCTTACGGTAATGGGTGTGAAATACCTATAATTTTGAGTTGGCCTCTATTTGCCATATTGCATTATAAGGGGTAGAAGAAAGTTTTCAAAGTAGGTCGATGTTTCGGAGTAGTGCCCATATAAAGGTACCTCCTGATTTTACCATATTTCAAAGGATTTGGCTAAAATTGTGTATTCGGGGGGTGAAAATCTTACACAAAAATGTCAACATATTCACAAATTTTAGAATTTTCTCCATGCAATAGTATACCCTCAAGTCCACCTTTTGGCGGACAAACAGACCGACATGGTTAGGGGGACTTATGAGGACTCTAATGCACAATCTAAGGTGCTAATGGGTTTAAAAAAGTAATTAACTTTGCCTATTCTTAAATCATTCAGCCCTCAATTATGAGGTGTACAAAATACAGTAAATTCCAAATTGCTTCTCATTTGACTGTAAAATTTTGCTACGATTTTTACCATACTAAAAATTAATTTGATCCCTTACATGGGGATAAGATTCATATATACTTTTTAATAGATTTGTATAGCACATCCACACATTTGAAGCACATGGTTTAAATATTGAAGTCCACGGCTTATAAATGGGTACAGATATTTTAAAACACTTTTAATCGACCAGTACGCAAACACTTACATCAGTCATATCTGTGAATAATTATGCTTTTAAAAATATGCATAATAAACAAAAACTACGGGCCGGCAACGCGGACCGGGCCAGCTAGTACAAATATAAAAAACTAACATAAAAAAGGGCTATGCCTTTCTACAAACCCCTACTACCATAACCAACGCCATTACTATATTACAGAGACATGTTTTTACGGGAAACATTCATCCTTCTGGCAGGCTTTGCCATATATACTTTGCATGGACCACAAATTTATCAGTATGATGTCCCGATAGTGACCATTCGAGTGGGAAGCGCGAGGGTTATAGATGGAAGTTTTAACTTGGTCCACGTTATACACCTTCAGGATTACGAAAAATTGCCGAGGAAATTTCTTCACTGGTCGAGACGCGGATGCCACCAACCCAAAATAAGCATATGATAGACTACCAACTTACCGAAATTAAGAACATGCTGCAGGAGTTAGGATACACTTCAAAGCAGAAGAGATCTATAGACTGGATCGGCTCAGCGTGGAAATGGATAGCCGGAAACCCAGATGCTACGGATTGGAATAGTGTGCTGAGCAGCCAAGATGCCATTATCAGAAATAATAACGAGCAATACAAAGTCAACGAAAACATTCAAAATTCAACGAGAGACGTAATTCGAAAAACCAACGAACTCGTCGACTCCATTAACCAGATCAGCAGCGGCAGAGAAAACGACCTAATTGGACAGAACACCTTGAACCAAATCGTCGTATTGAAGGATGTCCTCAAAGAAATAATTAGGGCAAAAAATGGTATAATCAACACAAACCTTTTGGACAAACGAGAATTCGATATTATCATAAACGAAATGGAAACGTTACCATACGCGAATGCAGTTGAAGCCATTGAATACGGTACTCCAACAATTTATGCAAATGGATCCGTATTACTATATGTGTTATCCATGCCAAAATTGAGAAAAGATTTGTACCATCAACTCATCATTAGAACCCCAATTACAAACGGAAAACAAATTGAACTACCATATGATGAAGTCCTTATTAACGAAGCTGAAACTTATGGAATTCGTATCCCTTGCCTACAAATCAATAATGCAACAGTCTGTCGACAATCATCCCTAAAACAACTACCTGAAGACGGCTGTATACCACGTCTCCTTAAAAGCAAAAACGCCAGCTGCCGATTTAAATTAACCAACGATCATGCCATAGAAATGATCACTACGGATATCTTGTTCCTCACCAACTATGAAGGCACTATTTAACTCCAGGAGCACACCAAAACTCTCAACGGTACTTATCTGATTCGACTCAACAATGAAAGCATTACTATTGGAGGCAGAACCTTTTCCAGTACATTAAGTTCCAGATTGCAACCATTACCATCGGTCCTTATGAACATAACTTCCGAAAGTTTCGTTTTGGATGTTGACCACTGGATACTTACATCACGATCTTGATATTAGCCGGCATCAGCATAGAAATTCTGTGGTATAAAATTACAAAGAAAATGAACTTGCCAACTATGAACCACCCTACGCATGTGATCTGCAGGACGCAGATTTTTAAGGAGGGAGGAGTTAAGAACATTGTCTATGCTGCCGACCACTTTAATTGGCGAAGTCAGCATTTCCCTGTTACACGCGCCTAACTCGAACCACTGACCAAACACTGCACGCGCATCCGGTCCAATTACACCTTTACCTGACGGTGCGTTTCCCACGATACCAAATGAATGCAACTTGACCATTTTAGAGTTCTGATGGGAATTGGATTGACTGCAAACGGACAGTCTTAGTTACGCAGACGAATAAAGCGGTTGTAATGTAATTAATCAAATTTAAATAAAAGTGAATTTATAGTTAAATATAAATAAAAGTGTTTTTTGATTTAACAGGCACCGGGTTAGTGCCTTAAAATATATTTTTTTAAAGTGAAGAATTGAAAATCCTTAACTGTGTATATATTATTTACATCATTTGTTTACATACACACACATTACACATACATTGATGCAGCCACCGGTAAATTCCAATGCTGAATTCAAATAAATAAGCATCGTCAACCAAAACTGGTTTGATGTGACGATGCAAATTTAATAAAAAGAAAAAGAGCAAAATTAATAACTTTTACAAAAAACAGAAACATCAAGAAGTGAATATTTAAAATACAAAAATAACATTACAACACAAGAATATTCAACCAGAAGGTGAAAGAACTGTTCAAATAAATTATTAAACTGTAAAACTGACGTGCTAAAACTTACATACTAATGAATTTAAAAATACCTTAATTTAAAACTTAAAATCTACTGAGAAAAAACTTAGAAATTAGTGAATTTAAAACTAAGTAAATTTATATATCCTAAAAAAACTTATGAACTAGTTAAAACTATTCAAACTAAACTAATAAATAAAAACACAAAATAAAAAGACAAAAATATATTTCTTACAAACTAAAAAGGATTAATAGGCAAAAAAGGTAAATCTAAAAACAATGACAATCAAGCTTGGAATTTTGTAGAAATGTCCAAAGAAAACAAGTTGATTGACTGTAGGAGGGTATTTAAAATCATGAAAACCATTGATGGCAAGAATAAATTAAAGGCCAGATTTGTCGCAAAGTGATATTCCTAAAAGTACGGTCAAAATAAAATACGGAAAAATATAACAAGAGAGTTCTACTGTCTACGACTTGATTTATGTAGATATCATAGCCAGTTAAAGTAACGAGGAAATTAAAAACCTTACAAGAACTCTAAAACGACACTTGGAAATAACGAAACTAGAATATATCATATTATATTTGGGAATTGAAGTTTCACGTAATGAAGATGGAGTTTTCTATTTATCTCACGAGAATTATATAATCAAGACATTGCAAGAATTTGAGTTAGAAGTTGCAAAAGCTTCTTCAATTCCTGTGGATCCCGGTTACTTAAAGAACATTTATGATGAACAATTGCTAGGTAATATTCATTTGTATAAAGGGCAATTGGATCTCTATTATACCTTGCAAATAATACGCGCCCGGATGTATCAGTTGCTGTGTTCATATTGTCCTAAAAGTTGAAAGTCAAGGCAGTTGTAAGAGAAATCCTCTCTGCGGTGCACATCTTTATACATTTTTTGCCAAGCTGTTCGGTTTGTAGCCTTTGGGCAATGTGTGGCTAGATTTTTTTCAATCTCTTTCATTTCATTTCATTTCATTTTCATTTATTTACCTTACAAAGAAATATAAATAAGCCCACAGGGCCCATAACTTATATTATCTATCTACAATACCCTAACATAATACAAATTCAATGATTAATTCAAACTTAACAAATAACATATTAAACCTAATAATTTATCTTAATAATTCACGAGAAGCTCGAACCCTACACCTCAATTCACCATCACCAACTAAACAATAGTCTAGTAGAGCAGTGAAAAAGTGTAGCAGAAACGAACTAAAAATAAGAGATAACTATTTTATTACTCACAAAACAGAGTATAAATAGTAACTCCCATAATACCCTACAAATAAAATTAAGAAGATAATATAGTGGCTCCCCAGCCCAAACAAAAAGAAAAGCAAAAAGAAAGACCCATAATAAACCGACGCAACCACTACAAAAACATAGCCTACATATTTAGGCGAAGGTATTCAATTACTTTAACCCTAAACAGATAATTGGTATGGGCAAAAGTACGTAAGGCCAAAGGAAGCTGATTCCACAATCTCACCGCCCTAACCACAAATGATCTCTCACCAATGGAGGACGAAAACCTTGGACACAACAATTGAGGATTTCGAGATGATCTACAAAACACAAAGTTGTCACGAAGAGGCGAGTCAAAATTGCACATAACACTGTAATGAAATTGAAGAATACGAAGATCAACGTAGCTGCTAAATGGCAATCCCAGGAGATCATTAACAAAACAAGAAACATGATCACCACGACGCAAGCCATACACATAACGAACAATCGAATTTACCGCCCTACGGATACGTTGCATTTGAGAAGAAGTAGTACCGGAGACTACCTCTAGACAATAATTTACCTGCGATAGCAGCAAGGATACAACCACTCTCTTCCTAACATGACAAGGCAAATAAGCATTAAGACAATACAGCCTCCGCAGCTGAAACCTTATACGACAAAGCAAGGAATCAATGTGTCTCTTAAAGTCCAACTTCCGATCAATTATAACACCAAGACATTTCATTTCATCAACAAATTTCACTAACACAGAACCCACAGTAATATTAAGAGAACCACCATTACCATGATCATTGAACAGCATAGCTTTAGTTTTATTCCAATTAATCATAAGGCCATTTAGCGAAATCCACGACGAAAGAGACAAAACAATATAATTAACCAACCCTTCCAACCCAGCAATATCAGCCTCTCTGAAGAAAACATGAATATCATCTGCATACAAAAACAGACAACACCTGTCATCAACAACTGAGTGCACAATGTCATTAATGAACATAATAAATAACAACGGTCCCAGTACAGAACCTTGCGGGACTCCACATTGGACACTACAAACTTCAGACGAAACACCCAAATGAACAACAAACTGAGACCTACCTTCCAAATATGAGGCCATTAAACGACACGCAGAAGATGAAAAACCAAACTTAAACCTCAGCTTGTCAAGTAAAAGGGAATGGTTTATCGAATCAAAAGCCTTTGACAAGTCAAGGCCCAATAATAACCCAACATCAGATGAATTAAATACATCTCTAATCATGTCAGTAAGATATAATAAGTGCGTGGTCGTACTACATCGTCGCCGAAAACCAAACTGAGAACTACTCAATAGCCTACGATCATCAAGGAAGTCAACAATCGCTTCTTTAATAATATGCTCAACGACTTTTGACATAGCAGGTAGAATGCTAATGGGACGCAGATTCGGCAAATCAAATGATTCACCAGTTTTCGGCACAGGAACAATTCGTGCAACCTTCCACGCCCGAGGAAAAGTAGATGTCATAAAAATCGAGTTAACAAAATGCAGGAAATGACAGGAAATGTATGGAAATATAAGTTTAAAAAACTTTACTGGCACGCCATCAACCCCCACAGCTCCCGACTTAACTTTATTTAATGACCTTACAACATCAGAAAAAAAATATGCAATAAAACCGAAAAACATCATCTCCCACATGACCCTCACTATAAAGAGACTGACCACGCTCACCCACAAAACCAGGATTCCCACTGGAAAAATAATGATTAGCAGCATTGACATCAATTGGTGGAGCTTCATTATCACTACCCAAAACACCAAACGACTTTAGAGATTTCCACAGCTGATTATTATTCATACGACCAAAGAAATCATTATAGTACTTACGCCTCTCATTCCTCATCACAGCCTTACAACGATTCCTATACATACAATATATTATTCTATTACCCTCCATAGGTCGCTTGCGCCACTCAAAGTACGCAAGATCTCTAAACATCCGTGCCGATTTTACCACATCAGATTCCAACCATGCATCATTCCTGGGGTTGACCTTACGAACAGAAACAGGAACGAAAGACAATAGCGCGTTAAACAACAAATCAAATAGTGAAAGTTGACAATTCACATCAGAAGTGGAATATAAGGGGTTGAAGTCAAAATCGGATATGAAATTTAAAATGCCCAACCAATCCGCTCGGCCAAAGTTACGATACTCAATAAATCTCTCCTCTGAAAATACAGGCAGGTTAAGCGAACCAAAAACAAAGGCATGGTGTGATATACCAGGACATCGACCCTGAGACGAGAAACCCAAGGACAAATTATCACTAGTAAGGCAAAAATCAATTAACGAGGTAGAGTTATGGGCCAAATCATAATGGGTAGGTTTCATGTTATGCACAATAGTTAGCCCCAATGATCTGCATAATCCTCTCATCGAAACAGAGTTCGAAGACACAAATAAATTACAGTTAAAATCGCCAAGGACAATGATATTAGAGAAGCGATCAAACAAACTCTCATGTACATCACAGAAAGACTGAACATCGCCATGGGGAAGATATACTACCGCCACAAGCAAAACCAATGCCCCAATATTCAACTCAACACACACCGACTCACAAACACCAAAATTATTTGAACGAAAAACTACCTTATATCATCTCTATCTCTTTCAACAGATTGGGTACAAAAGCACAACAATCCTAAATGCAAACATTAAAAACCTCCTGCAAGATAGCAAACACAAAGAAACATGCTTTTTACAAAATCACCGGAATAATGCCATCAGAACCAGAGGACTTTAAGGGTTGAAAGGTTTTCATCGTTTATAAGAACTTAGGGTAACTTGTTATCTTTTTCTTAAGATATACATTATAGGGGAACTATTGATGATTGCTAACTACCACCTGTATCCATACCACAACGGAATTGGGTGCCTAATAGAAAGGCAATGATCTCGTTTTATATTGCCTATGGACTTGGGCCCTAAGACAGTATTTAATTTATTCTGACAGCATTATCCACTCCCTCTATAGTCTCACAAAAACATATCCAGGACCTTTATTAACTCATTTTTATATTCATTGTAGCTTGCCTCATAGGTATTGCAGTCAGTGCTAAGTTTAGTTGTGGTGGCCCTTTTGTATAATCTTTTTGATATTTTCCGAAGAATAGCAAGGCAAGTCCATCAAACTGACTGAAATTTCCTCTCAGGGAATCTAATTGGACATGATTTATTAAAGCTTGAACAAAACACATTTGAGACAGCATTCATTTCGAGGATCAAATTTCTTCTTGTATTCCTAAAGATTTGTGCCTAACTCCGCATTTAGTCACTTGAAAAAATATCGTCTTATGATGGAAGGTAGAGCTACTTCGGAGTTATTTTTTTAGTACATTTTCGAAGATTATTGTTGAAAATAAAACTGAATACCACCCGTTATAGCGCGTCTAAGCTTTACCGGATTTAGTAAACCAATACATTTTCCATTCTGTCTATTCCTTTGCATATAAGTCAAATAAATCATCATTAAGGAGATTAATCCGAAAAAAGTCCTAACGTAAACATACTATTAGGCTGGATGTGATATTTACCTGTTGATTTTACTTCTGTTTAAAACGGCCATCAAAAGTTGACACTCTGAAAAAAAAACTTTTCTAAAACAGAGACCAGTCTTGCAATTCATAGATCACTCGAAATTTCTGAAAAATGAAGGCAGATGAGAATGACAGAAGCATCGATCCACAATTCTTCAAAACAAACTAAAATATTCCGCATGTGTTCACTGCCGGTATCCCCGTAATTCATTTGTTACTTTCAAATCGACCTTTGCTAACGACACTGCGTTTATTAGTATAACACATCTTCTTCTATATCTATAAAAGAGGAAAATGTTTGTATGTTTGTTTGTTTGTTTGTTTGTTTGTTTGTAATTTATGGACTCGAAAACCGCTGAACAGATTTTCCTGAAAATTTGCATGTATACTGCAACATCGCCTGAAAGTAACATAGGCTATATAGATTTTTGAAATTACACTTGGAAGTGGAGATATAGCATCAGAATCGGTGTTACCTCCCAAAAATTTAGATTTTGTAGGCACATATCTATTGATCGATTACAGATACAGTCTCCAAATTTGGAATGCGTAACGGAATTTGGAACAAAAATAAATTTGGCAAATTATATTGAAATCGGTTCAGATTTGGATATAGCTCCCATATATATTTTCGACCGATTTCAAGCATTTGATGCACCAAACATGCTATGTATCCCAAATTTCAATGAAATTTGAAACGTGTGATGGATTTTATCTAAAAAATTGATTTCCCAAATTATATTGAAATCGGTTCAGATTTGGATATAGCTTCCATATATATTTACGACCGATTTCGTTCATTTGATGCCCCAAACACGATATGAATGTTCGATTCCAATGAAATTTTGAATTTTTACCGGGATTTGATCCGAAAATAAATTTATTAATTTATATTGAAATCGGTTCAGATTTGGATATAGCTCCCATATACATTTTCGGCCGATTTCATGTATTTGGTACACTAAACACGATATGTATGTCCAATTTTAATGAAATTTAAAATAAATAACGAAATTGGGAGCAAAAATGAATTTGCCAAATTATATTGAAATCGGTTCAGATTTGGATGTAGCTCCCATATATATTTTCGACCGACTTCATGTATAGCATTTTCAGATTAAATGAAACCTTTTGCAATTCAAATGAAACTTTTTGCAGCGGGAATGAAACCTTTTGCAGTGGAATTGAAACCTTTTGCAGTGGAAATGAAACCTTTTGCAGTGGAAATGAAACCGTTTGCAGCGGAAATGAAACCTTTTGCAACCGAAATGAAACCATTTGCAACCGAAATGAAACTTTTTGCAAATCAAATGAAACTTTTAAATTTATAGAAGGAAAAATAACAAAATATATTTATTTTTAGTAGTTTTTAAATGAAATCAATTAATAATTAATAATAATATAACTAATATATTGACAAAGAGGATTTTTTATTGATTATAAATATCTACATTTATTTATATTATTTCTTAAATTTTCAATTATTGTAATAACAAATGGTTCTTTATTGATTTGATATAAAATGCTTCCATATTATTAAATTCCAAATGCTTAATGCTAAAAAGAGAAATTGAAACAAATTTTGCCCTTTATAGGTATGGCCAGGACTGAAATGTGAAATTATTAATCTTACCTAATAAAGGTAAGTCGTGATTTCAAAAGATAGATAAGTGGAAATCATTAAATCAACTATGATCATAATTGTATATACTTTATGGGGTCTACGACGAATATTTAGAGGTGTTACAAACCGAATGACAAATTTAATATATCCTC
This sequence comes from Musca domestica, assembly GCF_030504385.1. NCBI lineage: Eukaryota > Metazoa > Arthropoda > Insecta > Diptera > Muscidae > Musca > Musca domestica. Next base: position 582,864 of record NW_026712172.1, on the reverse strand, counting down.
CTTTCCATGGAGGAGATTATAAAAAGATACCTAATTCGGGTCCTTTGAAAAAAATACCTTGAAAAACTTTTTTCAATCTTTCTGCATCTACACTTGTGTATTATGGAAGCTTTAAGAAAAAATTTTATAAAAACATAAATATTAATAATCAATAAAAACTCCTCTTTAACTATATATTAGTTATAATTAGTTAATTTAATTTTAAACGTACTAAAAATAAAAATGTTTTGTTATTTTTCCTTCTAAAAATCTAAAAGTTTCATTTGATTTGCAAAAAGTTTCATTTCGGTTGTAAAAGGTTTCATTTCGATTGCAAAAGGTTTCATTCCCGCTGCAAACGGTTTCATTTCCACTGCAAAAGGTTTCATTTCCACTGCAAAAGGTTTCAATTCCACTGCAAAAGGTTTCATTCCCGCTGCAAAAAGTTTCATTTGAATTGCAAAAGGTTTCATTTAATCTGAAAATGCTATATTTGATGCACCAAAAACGCTATGTATCTCTAATTTCCATGAAATTTGGAATGTGTAACGGAAATTAAAACGAATATACATTTGTCAAATTATATTGAAATCGGTTCAGATTTGGATATAGCTCCCATATATATCTTCAGCCGATTTCGTTTATTTGATGCACCAAACACGATATGTATGTTCGATTCCAATGTAATTGGGAATGTGTGACGGGATTTTGATTAGAAAATAAATTAGTCAAATTATATTAAAATCGGTTCAGATTTGGATATAGCTCTCAGTATATTTTCGACCGATTTCATGTATTTTATGCACCATACACGATATGTATGTTCGATTCCAAAAAATTTTGGAATATGTGACGGGATTTTGATTAGAAAATAAATTAGTAAAATAATATTAAAATCGGTTCACATTTGGATATAGCTCACATATTTGACGCACCAATTTCAATGAAATATGAAAGTTGTGGCGGAATTAAGTGTAAAAGTAAATTTTTTAAAATTATATTTAAATCGGATCAGATTGGGATATGATTTTAATAAGAACCATTAACCCACAACGCCTTAGGCTAACACTAAAAAACAATACAACAATTTATTTGAAATATGCTTATTACGGGGAAGTATGTTGCTACCTCGAATGCACTAATTGGAATAGAAATGCCACTCAACTTCAAAAAATGCAGTTTCCTGCACGCTTGGTATTTGCTATGAAATAAATAAATTCAAAGGACAAACCCTTCGTGTATGCATGTCATGTTACTGCTTTTCTAATGGTTTTGTTTATTAACGCATTAAAGTAGTGCAATATATTTTTTTTTTCATTTTTAAATTAGTTTTTTTTATCCAACATATATTCGTAAATAAAATTTTGAATGCATATAAAATCAAAAGGGGTAGCGAAGCGCACCGGGTTCAGCTAGTGTTCTATAAAATAAGAATTCAAAGTCCTAGTATGTAAGACTGTAACCATCTGGGCCTGTTCTAAGACATAGCAAATGACTCCAATGTAAGTGCATTACATACAGGGTGAGATAAAAAAAACTGCAACCAACTTCAGACTGCTGCCATTTCTAAGCCACTCGTCCGACAGCTGTTAAAATTATTCCAGTGACACCTCATTATATTGTTAAAAGCGTACAAAAGCATTTTGGTGAGAATTTTCCAGAGCAAAAGTTATTCGTGATGGAATTCAAGCGTGATAGTGTGATTTCTTTATATTTAGTTGGAAAACCACCAGTGGCTATCGTTAGAACACTCCAGCATTTTAATGTGATAATTTACCGTGATGATGATAGCGTAGCCCGACGTCAAGGAAGTGGACGGAAGAAAACAGCAACATCAGCAGAAATGGTTCGAAAAGTAAAGAAGCGACATGATCGAAACCCGCATCGCAGTGGCCGGAAAATGGCTTGTGTGCTGAACATATCGCAATATTTCACTCGGCAAATATTGAAAAATGAGCTCGAGTAAAGCCATTGAAATTCCAAAAAGTGCAAAAATTACACCGCAACAGAAAGAAAATAGACTCAAAAGAGCTAGAGTTGTTTCGTTTGGCCAAAAGTGTTGAACTACCGAATATGATTTTCTCCGATGAGAAAACTTTCGTTGTCCAGCAGTTTGTAAACAAACAAAATTAGTGTTTACTTGCCACAGGGTCAGCTGAAAATGTGCGTGGAAGTATGAGGCAAGCTCCGCTAGACGCCATGATCGTACAATCATCCGCTTACGTTACGATTTCAATGCTGTCTGGAGGGTGAGGAATTCCGGAAAGGCAGAGGTTAAACAGTTCCGGAGATATCACCCCACCTTGGGGAACTCCATGTTTCACTCTTCGGGCTTTGGATTTGACGAAAGTTCTCAACCTGTCGCGAGCCACCCACATAGTGCTTGAAGAAAATGGGCCGGGCGGTCTTGCTACTGATTCAGGCAAGGATGCCAGTAAAGGCGAATCGTACAGGCCGATTTCGCTTCTGCCGCCAGTAACCTATGGCTTTACTCCTCCCCAGCATTAGAAGAAGCTATTCAGTCGCCAACCATCAGCAGGGATTCCGTCCACAACATAGTACTACAACAGCATTGCACGCCGGCCATAGCAAAATTTCGTGTCAATTCGGTCGGCCGAATGTCGGCTACTTACATAATTTATAACGTTTAGAAAAAGTATGGATCGCGTAGCGGGTGTTGGATATACCCCAGAGAAGAAAATCTCAAGCCACGGCCGAAGGCCGGCTGCTAACAAAAAGTACAATGTTTAGAATAACTATGGATCACGTAACCGGTGTTGGATATACCACAGAGGAGACAATTTCAGCACAGGCCGAAGGCCGTCTATTTACAAAAAATACAATGTTTAGAAAAACTATGGATTGCGTAGCCGGTGTTGGACATGTGACTAACCTATGTAACTAACCTTTTTAAGTGGCCCGCTCTCGGCCAGGGTTTGAGATTTGTTTCCCTGTCACATGTCCAACACCGGCTACGCAATCCATAGTTTTTCTAAACATTGTATTTTTTGTAAATAGGCGGCCTTCGGCCTGTGCTGAAATTGTCTCATCTGTGGTATATCCAACACCGGTTACGTGATCCATAGTTATTCTAAACATTGTACTTTTTGTTAGCAGCCGGCCTTCGGCCGTGGCTTGAGATTTTCTTCTCTGGGGTATATCCAACACCCGCTACGCGATCCATACTTTTTCTAAACGTTATAAATTATGTAAGTAGCCGACATTCGGCCGACCGAATTGACACGAAATTTTGCTATGGCCGGCGTGCAATGCTGTTGTAGTACTATGTTGTGGACGGAATCCCTGCTGATGGTTGGCGACTGAATAGCTTCTTCTAATGCTGGGGAGGAGTAAAGCCATAGGTTACTGGCGGCAGAAGCGAAATCGGCCTGTACGATTCGCCTTTACTGGCATCCTTGCCTGAATCAGTAGCAAGACCGCCCGGCCCATTTTCTTCAAGCACTATGTGGGTGGCTCGCGACAGGTTGAGAACTTTCGTCAAATCCAAAGCCCGAAGAGTGAAACATGGAGTTCCCCAAGGTGGGGTGATATCTCCGGAACTGTTTAACCTCTGCCTTTCCGGAATTCCTCACCCTCCAGACAGCATTGAAATCGTAACGTAAGCGGATGATTGTACGATCATGGCGTCTAGCGGAGCTTGCCTCATACTTCCACGCACATTTTCAGCTGACCCTGTGGCAAGTAAACACTAATTTTGTTTGTTTACAAACTGCTGGACAACGAAAGTTTTCTCATCGGAGAAAATCATATTCGGTAGTTCAACACTTTTGGCCAAACGAAACAACTCTAGCTCTTTTGAGTCTATTTTCTTTCTGTTGCGGTGTAATTTTTGCACTTTTTGGAATTTCAATGGCTTTACTCGAGCTCATTTTTCAATATTTGCCGAGTGAAATATTGCGATATGTTCAGCACACAAGCCATTTTCCGGCCACTGCGATGCGGGTTTCGATCATGTCGCTTCTTTACTTTTCGAACCATTTCTGCTGATGTTGCTGTTTTCTTCCGTCCACTTCCTTGACGTCGGGCTACGCTATCATCATCACGGTAAATTATCACATTAAAATGCTGGAGTGTTCTAACGATAGCCACTGGTGGTTTTCCAACTAAATATAAAGAAATCACACTATCACGCTTGAATTCCATCACGAATAACTTTTGCTCTGGAAAATTCTCACCAAAATGCTTTTGTACGCTTTTAACAATATAATGAGGTGTCACTGGAATAATATTAACAGCTGTCGGACGAGTGGCTTAGAAATGGCAGCAGTCTGAAGTTGGTTGCAGTTTTTTTTATCTCACCCTGTATGTAATGCACTTACATTGGAGTCATTTGCTATGTCTTAGAACAGGCCCAGATGGTTACAGTCTTACATACTAGGACTTTGAATTCTTATTTTATAGAACACTAGCTGAACCCGGTGCGCTTCGCTACCCCTTTTGATTTTATATGCATTCAAAATTTTATTTACGAATATATGTTGGATAAAAAAAACTAATTTAAAAATGAAAAAAAAAAAATATATTGCACTACTTTAATGCGTTAATAAACAAAACCATTAGAAAAGCAGTAACATGACATGCATACACGAAGGGTTTGTCCTTTGAATTTATTTATTTCATAGCAAATACCAAGCGTGCAGGAAACTGCATTTTTTGAAGTTGAGTGGCATTTCTATTCCAATTAGTGCATTCGAGGTAGCAACATACTTCCCCGTAATAAGCATATTTCAAATAAATTGTTGTATTGTTTTTTAGTGTTAGCCTAAGGCGTTGTGGGTTAATGATTCTTATTAAAATCATATCCCAATCTGATCCGATTTAAATATAATTTTAAAAAATTTACTTTTACACTTAATTCCGCCACAACTTTCATATTTCATTGAAATTGGTGCGTCAAATATGTGAGCTATATCCAAATGTGAACCGATTTTAATATTATTTTACTAATTTATTTTCTAATCAAAATCCCGTCACATATTCCAAAATTTTTTGGAATCGAACATACATATCGTGTATGGTGCATAAAATACATGAAATCGGTCGAAAATATACTGAGAGCTATATCCAAATCTGAACCGATTTTAATATAATTTGACTAATTTATTTTCTAATCAAAATCCCGTCACACATTCCCAATTACATTGGAATCGAACATACATATCGTGTTTGGTGCATCAAATAAACGAAATCGGCTGAAGATATATATGGGAGCTATATCCAAATCTGAACCGATTTCAATATAATTTGACAAATGTATATTCGTTTTAATTTCCGTTACACATTCCAAATTTCATGGAAATTAGAGATACATAGCGTTTTTGGTGCATCAAATACATGAAGTCGGTCGAAAATATATATGGGAGCTACATCCAAATCTGAACCGATTTCAATATAATTTGGCAAATTCATTTTTGCTCCCAATTTCGTTATTTATTTTAAATTTCATTAAAATTGGACATACATATCGTGTTTAGTGTACCAAATACATGAAATCGGCCGAAAATGTATATGGGAGCTATATCCAAATCTGAACCGATTTCAATATAAATTGATAAATTTATTTTCGGATCAAATCCCGGTAAAAATTCAAAATTTCATTGGAATCGAACATTCATATCGTGTTTGGGGCATCAAATGAACGAAATCGGTCGTAAATATATATGGAAGCTATATCCAAATCTGAACCGATTTCAATATAATTTGGGAAATCAATTTTTTAGATAAAATCCATCACACGTCTCAAATTTCATTGAAATTTGGGATACATAGCATGTTTGGTGCATCAAATGCTTGAAATCGGTCGAAAATATATATGGGAGCTATATCCAAATCTGAACCGATTTCAATATAATTTGCCAAATTTATTTTTGTTCCAAATTCCGTTACGCATTCCAAATTTGGAGACTGTATCTGTAATCGATCAATAGATATGTGCCTACAAAATCTAAATTTTTGGGAGGTAACACCGATTCTGATGCTATATCTCCACTTCCAAGTGTAATTTCAAAAATCTATATAGCCTATGTTACTTTCAGGCGATGTTGCAGTATACATGCAAATTTTCAGGAAAATCTGTTCAGCGGTTTTCGAGTCCATAAATTACAAACAAACATACAAACATTTTCCTCTTTTATAGATATAGAAGATGTGTTATACTAATAAACGCAGTGTCGTTAGCAAAGGTCGATTTGAAAGTAACAAATGAATTACGGGGATACCGGCAGTGAACACATGCGGAATATTTTAGTTTGTTTTGAAGAATTGTGGATCGATGCTTCTGTCATTCTCATCTGCCTTCATTTTTCAGAAATTTCGAGTGATCTATGAATTGCAAGACTGGTCTCTGTTTTAGGAAAGTTTTTTTTTCAGAGTGTCAACTTTTGATGGCCGTTTTAAACAGAAGTAAAATCAACAGGTAAATATCACATCCAGCCTAATAGTATGTTTACGTTAGGACTTTTTTCGGATTAATCTCCTTAATGATGATTTATTTGACTTATATGCAAAGGAATAGACAGAATGGAAAATGTATTGGTTTACTAAATCCGGTAAAGCTTAGACGCGCTATAACGGGTGGTATTCAGTTTTATTTTCAACAATAATCTTCGAAAATGTACTAAAAAAATAACTCCGAAGTAGCTCTACCTTCCATCATAAGACGATATTTTTTCAAGTGACTAAATGCGGAGTTAGGCACAAATCTTTAGGAATACAAGAAGAAATTTGATCCTCGAAATGAATGCTGTCTCAAATGTGTTTTGTTCAAGCTTTAATAAATCATGTCCAATTAGATTCCCTGAGAGGAAATTTCAGTCAGTTTGATGGACTTGCCTTGCTATTCTTCGGAAAATATCAAAAATATTATACAAAAGGGCCACCACAACTAAACTTAGCACTGACTGCAATACCTATGAGGCAAGCTACAATGAATATAAAAATGAGTTAATAAAGGTCCTGGATATGTTTTTGTGAGACTATAGAGGGAGTGGATAATGCTGTCAGAATAAATTAAATACTGTCTTAGGGCCCAAGTCCATAGGCAATATAAAACGAGATCATTGCCTTTCTATTAGGCACCCAATTCCGTTGTGGTATGGATACCGGTGTTGGATATACCACAGAGGAGACAATTTCAGCACAGGCCGAAGGCTGCCTATTTACAAAAAATACAATGTTTAGAAAAACTATGGATTGCGTAGCCGGTGTTGGACATGTGACAGGGAAACAAATCTCAAACCCTGGCCGAGAGCGGGCCACTTAAAAAGGTTAGTTACATATTATTGGAGAAAATAGAGATAGCAGCACATATGGAAAGGCAAGAGTGTAGGCTATAATGCATCTTAATACCCCATAATGGGTTCATTTTCAAGTTTTTAGGGGGTTTTCAAAAAGTACTAGTATATATATATATATATATATATATTTATATATATATATATATATATATATATATATATATATATATATATATTATAAAAAATCCGGGGGGGGGGGGGGTTTCAAAAAGCCGAAAGGGGCCCATTATACCTTTTCCAATACCTTTTCTCTTATTTCGAAAAAATTGTAGAATTTTGGAACAACTCTAGTTTAGTAAAATCTCTTCGATCTTTTTCCTGTGGTAGGTATTTTTACCCTGATTCCGGGAAACTATTTTTTTCTTTGGGGGGCGGACCCGGGACCCCAGATTTTTGACCCGACAATCCGGGCTCAAAACCCGGCCTGGACACGAACCCTATTACCCGATATAGACAACATAGGTATCGTTGGAGAGCTTATGAAAATACCTATCCAACAAGTGGTCACATGGGGTAAAGGTCAAGGTTTGGAAGTTATAGTCAAATTATCGATTTTTTGGACGCGCTGTTTTTTCAAACCCCTAAAAAGTCATAAAAAGGCCCATTATTGGGGTCAACAAAATTGACTTACCTTTCCAAAATGCTACAATTTGTGCTAATACCTTTTTCGGGTCCAGAGATACGCGTCTTTCCATCCGCATAACACGATTCTAACCTCTGGGTATGTCCCTCACCGGTTAACGCGAACCAAAGTTTTCTAAATTGGATAACTTTTGTAAGTGACTGGCCTTCGGCCAGGGCTTGAGATTTTTTCCTCTGGGTATGTCCCTAACCGGCTAACGCGAACCAAAGTTTTCTAGATTTGACATTTTTTGTAAATAGCCGGCCTTCGGCCGGGGCTTGAGATTCTCTCCTCTGGGTATGTCCCACACCGGCTAACGCAAACCAAATTTTGCTAAATTTAAAACCATTTGTAAGTAGACGGCCTTCGGCCGGGGCTTTACATTTTCTCTTCTGTGTATGTCCCACACCGGCTAACGCGAACCAAAGTTTTCTAAATTTGACGCTTTTGGTAAATAGCTGGCCTTCGGCCGGAGTTTGAGATTTTCTCCTCTGAGTATGTCCAACACCGGCTAACGCGAACCAAAGTTTTCTAAATGTGGTGCTTTTGTAATCCAACAACGGCTACGCGAAATAAACCTTTTTTTTATTGAAAACATAATTTTTATGAACTGGTTAGAATCGGGTTATGCCGATGAAAAGACCCATATCTCTGGACTCAGTAAAGGTATTAGCACAAATTGTAGCATTTTGGAAAGGTGAGAGTATCTGTTATGAATTCCTATCAATTTTGTTGACCCCCATAATGGGCCCCTTTTTGACTTTATGGGGTTTTATAAAAAATCCGGGTCCAAAAAATCGATAATTTCACTATAACTCCCGAACCGTGACTACTTACCCCATCATGTGACCACTTGTTGGATAGGCATTTTCATAAGCTTACCAACCTATATTGTCTATATCAAAACTGGAAAATTTGTCGAAAAAATGAAGAGTTTTTACTAAACTAGAGTTAAGCCATATTTTTTACTAAACTAGCGTTGCTCCCAAATTGTATTTTTGTACCGGAACGTTCAGAAAAAAAAAAACGCTAAAAACTCGAAAAATGAATTTTTATATGTCCGACGCTTTTTGGTAGCGCTCATATGAAAACATGTGTTATACCTGTATGGTGAAAAAGGTCGACTGTGTACGTCGAATTTTAGGTAACAGTGTAAGACCTAAGCTGCCCAAAGGTATACATTACGCACAGGTCACAGCACAAGTAAAAAAGTGTTGCAATATTGCTACTGATTTCACCTGCAGTTAAGAATTTCAAAATACGTTAAATGGGCGGTATCGTTATATATATTTTTAACTTTTATATAGAATGATATACAACATATCCAATTTTGTCAATGTCGATTTAGATTTGTCAGGGTTAGTACGTTGACTTCCGTTTGTCAATGTACAATGAGCAAATATAAGTGTTTGACTTTAATATTTTGGAGACATTTGTAAATAAACCTTGCAATAAACTTACCATAAAAAAAATTGCTTTTGCCAGATCCATTTCTGCCGACAACAACATTATGCCTTTTGTCAAAGGGTTCAACTACAGTCTGATCTTTGTAGCTTTTGAACCCTTGAATAATTATCTACAAATATAATTATTAGTCTGTGCAAAAAACAGAATAGATCTTAACTCACTTGCTTTATGTGCATTTTCTAACATTAATAGACTGTTTTACTATTCAAAACAATGCAAATAGTGGTGGCATTACGTCGAATAGTTGAATATTGGTAATCGGTATAAAATACCAAACCCAAAGTAACCACAGCAAATTTTATAAAAATACCTGTGTGTGTTTCCAATCAGACGTCATCAGCATTGCTGCCGTTTTGGTAATTTCGGACCAAATTTGGTCGGCGTCGGTATAACTTACCAAAGCCAAAATCAACCACAGCAAATTTTATAAAAATAGATGTGTATACATGGTACAATAAGGAGGCTTTGTAAAATTACAGATATACAGCCCAGAGGCTATGTCCGTTTCCTTCTAGAATTATTTTAAACTATACCCAACAAGTTGTTTTCATTTACATATTTCATATTTTTCTCAATTTTTTAAATGAAAAATGAATGAGATGTCTGGATTTTTTTAAAGTTATCTAAACTGTTCAATCTTTCAGTTCTATGGCAAATTTGGTTAATACCTGCGATGCGCCCCTGCAATGGACGTTTCTTTTAATTTTTGATTTCGAAAATATTTTGTTTTTATTTTTCAAAACAGTAAATACATACATGGTACAATAAAAAGGTAAGGTTGAGCTCCCAGCTGATTACAATTTTTTTTTTCTAAGCGTGCTCGACTTCTGCCAATTTTGTTTATGTATTTGTTGTTTTGAAAAAAAAAAACAGAATATTTTCAAAATCAATGATTGGAAGAAAATTAAATTTCGGAGCACGCATTAACAATATTAACCAGATTTGCTATGGAATTGAAAGCTTGAACACATAAGATCATATTGTTGAAAGAACATCCAGACATTTCATTGATATTTCGCGCTATTTGACTCATTTTAGAAATTAACAAAATATATCAAATAAATGAAAACAACTTGTTGGATATAATTTTGAATAATTCTGACAGGAAGCGGGTATAGCCTCAGAGCTGTATTTCTGTAGTTTTACGAAGCTGTTCTACCTCCTTATTGTACCATGAAATACATACACAAAATTGGCAGAAGTCGGGCACACTTAGAAAAAAATGTAATCAGCTGCTATCTCTACCTTACCTTTTTATTGTATATGTGTGTATGTTTCCAATCGACGTCAGCAGTTCTGCCTTTTTGGTAATTTGGACGGAAATATTTTTAATTTGGTCGGATAGACGCTCCACTTCGGATCGGCTTTCTGTGTGGCATTCTTCGAACCATTTGCTGCCTATTTAACTCATTTAAAGTGATACGAAAACAACCTTGCAAATTTAAAACTACGACAGGCAGAAAAAGCATGAAACAAAGAGAAGTTTTTTAATAATGACAACAAAAACAAAACCAAGTCAAGTTTGTCAAGTATACTGTTGTTATACTTTGCATAACGCACATTCGCAAAACGCTCTATGAAGGACAAAATCGGCGCAAATTGCTGATTAAATTGGTAAGAAAACGAAAAAAAGTTCATGGGCCTTGCGTTATTTTTATCCTAATTTTAGCACACAAGATCAGTTTTTGGCTTTAGAGGAAGATATCGAAGGAGATGTTGTGTCAATTTATAATTTAAGATTTTTACTTTAGCAACAGAACGGGAAAATCTTAGGTCTTAGTTTGGCGGATTGATGACTTTATTCAGCAACGAATTGTATCTCTGTGAATAAAATGCTCTGGAAATTGAATACATCATTGTGGTAGCTACGCTTGTAAACATTTAGTAGAACCAATTGAAACTCTTTGTCGAGATATATACAAAATTTTCCCCCGCAGTCCAAAACGTGTTAACAAGCTGATAGAATTTCAAGCAACGTACGAAAATAAATTATATCAAACGTTTACAATCGTTTCGTCTGTATTTTCTCGAAGTACGAAATGAAACAAAACCGATATTAAAATAACGGGACTTGTTTGTTGTTTTGTACTGTTTGTGTAGATGAGTAGAAACAAAATACAAAACTGAAATGTACTTTGCTGGATGACGCAACATTGAAAACCAAACAGTACAAACGTTTCCCTGTATATTAACTCATTACAAATTATGTACAAAGTAATATTAACATAAAATCATCATTCATTTATTTCACCATCAGAAAATGTAAAAAAGTATAAAAAACAATATTAAGAATAACAACCCTCAATGTACCACTCGCCCATCATTTCACACAGCAAACGTTTGCAAACGTTTCCCGGCGATTCGTTCGCGAACGATGCAGCTCGGCAATTCACCGCCGAAGTACATTAAAGCAAACGTTTCGTTTGTGTACTCCCGGTATTGAAATGGTTTTATTCGGAGTGCAAAACGATTGCAATTTTTTAAAAGTTTGTGCCTTCGTGAGAGTTGTACTCGTTTCGTTGTTAATCGTTTCGTTTGTTTTCGTTCGCTTATTTCAAGGATAATTGTTTAGTAAAACCACACAAAATTTAAGGTATTTGTAATACAATATAGCTTTCACATGATGCAGTGATTTTAAGTATAATAAAGCAGTAGGGTACTTTTAGATTGTGGAATATAACGGAATTAAACGTATGAACACATGAAAAAAACTTGACAGAATAGGCGCTCAACCATAGACAAATGAAGATATAGACAACGAAATGCTCTCACCGTTTATCTTCGAAAAAAAAAATCGGATCAGCAGATGTCGTCTATATGGTTTCAGGGGTTTGAGTAGGAATTTAGAAGTCACTCAATTCTAAAATGTTAAAAATAACAAAAACTGTAGGATATTTGTCAGTTGAAACTTATTCCACAATAAAAGAAATGTGAAAAGTACGTGATGACATCGAAAAATTCGGGAATAATCAAGTGAAATTCTTAAAAAACGGTAAAATGTGTTTTCGATGTCGAGTGGGTGGAACACGTAAACCAACACGTTGACTATGCAAAACATGATGAGAGCCACGTGGATAAAAAGACAAAACTAACTTTTCGTTGTCTATATCTTCATTTGTCTATGGCTCATCTCATGGTAGAAGAATATAGGCAGATGCATCAACGCTTGGGAACATTGATATGTAAAATTTTTTAAAATGTTTTATGAAAAATAAGTGGATTTTTAAATGTTTTTAATACGACAAAAATCAGAGGTTGTTATAATTCGCCCTTTTCAATAATTTTTACAAATTTTAATAATTTTTCAATCAAAATTTTTCAGTTCCAAGGTTTGACAGTTCATTGTCCCAGCAGCTCAGTCGATGCGACTACCATTATTCCTCTACCATGGCTCAACTTCATTGCACAACGCTGTAATTAAAGCTCCATCAGACGATATATTTTTTTACATATGTAGTGTCCAATTTTTCATATGTAGAAGTTGCCAACATCGTGTTATACTTTATGGATGAAAATCGAAATATAAATAAATATAAAAATCTAAATATAAATAATATAAACAATCTAAAAATAAATAACAATTTTGATTCAATGATATTTTCCGATAAAAATAGGGCTTGCTGTGATCGAAAAACATCGTATGTCGACATTGGTACATGTTTTTTAAAACATGACATTCTTTGAATTTATTTTATATCTTTCTTTCTTGTTTTTTTTTTTTTTGTACTTCATAGTCAATTATGTTTGTGGAACCAGTGCTAGTTACTGGTTACTTGAAATAATATACAAGTACTCTTTTTATACCCTCCACCATACTATGGAGAGTATATTAATTTTGTCATTCCGTTTGTAACTCCTCGAAATACTCATGTCAGACCCAACTAAGTATATATATTTTTGATCAGCGTAAAATTCTAAAACGATTTAGCAAAGTCCGTCTGTCTGTTTTCATCTAGCCCCCATATAACGGTACCTCCCGATATTCGGTATTTTGATGATTTTAGCGACATTATTTACCGGAATTGTTCAAATTTGGCATTTGAAGTTCGAAATGCATACTACAGCCGGAGACAGAAAATTGTCTGTGCAGGTCCACGTCTTCGTATAGCCCCCATGTAACGGTACCTCCCTATATTCGGTATTGTTATGATTTAATCGAAATTATTCACCGGAATTCTTTTAAATTTGGTATTTGATGTTCGTAATGGATGCTACAGCCTATGACAGTAGATTGTCTGTGCAGGTCCACGTCTTAGTATAGCCCCACTACAGCGGTACCTCCCAATATTCGGTAATTTGATGATTTTAGCGTCATTATTCACCGGAGTAGTTTCAAATTACGTATTTAGAGTCGTAATGGGAACTACAGTCTATGACAGAAAATTGTCTATGCAGGTCCAGGTCTTCGCATAGCTCCGATAAAACGGTACCTCCCTATGTACGGTATTTTAATGATTTTAGCTACATTATTCACCGTTTATTTCAAGTTTCGAATTTGAATATGGTAATGGCTTGTGACAAAACAATGCCTATGTAGGTGCACGTCGTACAGACCCTAATATAACGGGTATATTCGGTATTTTTAAAATGTTAGCAGAATTTTTCGAAAATTTTCAAATTCATTCCAAATGGTGGAGGGTATTTAAAAGTTGGTCCGGCCGAACTTCTAGCTTTTTTACTAATTTTCTTTTAGTTAATTAATAGCCCAATTATAAGGTCTTGATTAGATTAAAATTCGAAGTTAGCCGTGACCATGGTACAATAAAAAGGTAAGGTAGAACTATCAGCTGTTTACAATTTTTTTAAGAATTCATTGTTTTGAAAATGAATAAAAAAAAATTCAAGACGAATGATTTGAAGACATGTACATTGCGGATCGTGCATTGAAGATATTAGCCAGTTTAGCCATGAAATTAAAAAATAGAACAGTTTGGATCATATTTTTGAGAGAAAATACGAACATTTCATTCATTGTTCGCGTTATTTGACTCATTAAAAAATGAGGGAAAGCATGAAAAAAATGAAAACAACTTGTTTCATAAAATTTTGAATGAGTCTGACAGGAAGCGGGCATAGCCTCAGGCTTTATTTCTGTAGTTGTGCGAAGCTGGTTTACCTCCTTGCAGGCAAAATCAAAGCTGGACTATATTGACGAAATGGTTTGAAATTTGGTATACAAGATGTCTATATTCTTGCAATATTTGATATTTTCATGTGTTTTATATACATACTATTTATATGAAATTATCAGGCATCAAGAACTTTGCGATTCTAAATGGATAGACTGAATTATTTTTGTTTTTAACAGATCCTCGATCTAAATAGTTTTAATGCACTTCCGTGTTCTTATTTTAAAGATACATTTCTACTATTAAAATAATCTGAAAGTAATTATTAAAAAAATCGAATATTTTTAAGATAATTGTTTATAACCATAATCGACGAAAATCACATATACTGAGTGTCGAAAAATAGTTGGATTTGTCACTAACGAAATGTTGTTAAATATATTTAGGTTAAATACTACAAATATAATACAAATATTTTTTTACGGATTTTTTTAAACCATAAATCTTTCATTAGCTTTTTTACTCTTAGACGTTTATTCAAATGTCGCGTTCTAAAAAATACTGCATTTGAAAAAGAAGTCCTTGACATGTTGTTACTTTCATCTATCAACTTCTTTCGAATTGTTGGGAATTCAGATCTGGTAATGCATTTAAATGGCATGCCATTTCATCTATTTCTGCAACCTCTGCGTTTTGAATCGCCGTCATCTTGCGACGGTTGCGATATTTCGGTAAATGATTGATCCTCACGCGCATTTCAACTGAAATCAATCCATTCTGTTTGATCAATATCGACGTTGCCAAAAAATCCAGAAAGTAATTCAGTATTGCGCGCTATAGATCTTATTTCTGTCTTCAATTATATAGACGACTTACATATACATACTTACCCAAAATGTATTTCTGATGCGAAATTTGAATTCCTGAGGAGTTGGATGTCGATAGATACTATACGTTGAACTTTTGTAAGTGGCCGTACAACTGTATCAAACCATTGTTGGAAATAAAGGTGCAAGTACATAAAAAGCTTTAAGTCCTGGCTTGGCATATTAATGTCAAATTATAATGGAAAACGACGGCAGGATTTTAGTGCGGCTCTGTAATCCCTTTATGAAATGTCACAAAATATGCCTAGCCATGACTTCAAGCTTCTTATGTACTTAGACCTTAAGAATTCCTTTCTGGAAGATTTCAAGACTAGTTTTGTTGGGCACGATTGGACTACTCATAACTTGGTTCATTCTTTCTAATATTCATTTCTGGGTTTCAATAATCTTATCATTCGTAATTTATATCCCATCATACCTTCCCGGTTAAACCAAATGTACTACAAGAGGACTTGTTTATATCGAACCAATCATTAACTAATTGAATATAATCAGCAGTATCTATTGCATTATATATATCGAATCCGAGGGAACATTACCTTTTGATAGCATTTTTACAGCCCCTTAGCAGGTATACAGCCCCTTAACAGGGAGATGTCCTTCACTTAATTTGTATGTTATGGATGCATCATTTTTATTAGTGAACTTCAATAAATCTGTTATGGTCCTTGGAGTAATAAATCGATTATTAGTCACGAGTCCGGTGTCAAGTGATTTGGGATTAGCTTCACAAGATGTGAACATCAGCAAGAACAAAAACTTTTTCCATTGAATTTGTGGAATGAGAAAACCATGGTTTTTCTTATAATAAACAAACGAAAGAATAATATACATCTTTTTCAGTTGTAATTCGAATAATTTTATTTGTAACTCGAAAATTCCATTTCCAATTCGAAACATATCAGTTTTTATTGGCTTTTTCGAATTATAAACAAAATGATTCGAATTACAAGTGATTTTTTCTAATTTTTCACTTGTAGGGGAGTTACCAAAAGGATTGAGTGAACATATCCCATTTTTACGTCAGATGGAAGATAGAAATATTGAGATATACGAAGTTTGAAGAATCGCTGTTTTGAGAGTTTTAATTATACAAAATATTAGCCATTGTGGTAGAGACATCAGAAAAAAATTAACGGATATTACTTATTTTCTCATCTGTACTAATGCTGCTTCAAATATCACCATGTTCAGAGTTTGAACGAAATGAAATACCCTCTGCTTTTTATGAGGAATTTAATTTTAATTATGTTCCTATATGTGTATTCGATTTGAGTTTAAATATTACGATGAACCAAAACTCCATTCAATTGCTATCGTGCACACAGATAGACGGGTATAGCACGCTACCTGGCGATATGTCGAAATCTCGACACAACTTTCGGTTCGATGGTCTTATGTCGCAGACCACAAGATAACCAGCATTACTTAGTACAGATATTATTTTAGTAGAAATTCTCTCGTCATAATTTCAATCCGTTTTTAACCCACTTGTCATTACGACTTGCCGTTTTCCGAACAACATCATTGTGCAAGTCGTATTCGTACGTTTCTTTTCATCTTACCTCATATAATTCCTAAATTGACATTAAATTCCTTTCTTGACATTAATTTTCGAACACCAGTTATTGAGCGTGGATGTACTGGGAGGAAGATGCCCCTTTTGATACAAATGTTTTTACGCTCGGCGCCCAGCAGCGTGCAGGCAAATAGCGCTGTATATATCCCTCAATTCCCATCTAACATTCCTCAGGTATTTTAAAAGTTACACAATTTTTAATCTCCGCTGCAAAATTTACAGGACTGAAACAAATACAACCAAAATTAGCTTACAAATAGATAGAACGTAACTGTTTTCCCGCAGAAGCTTACACTTTATCTATAGCCATATATGCATATAAAAATACACATTTCACTGCGGCACATCGGCAAATTTAAGTTTATTTACAAAACTTTAAAAAGAATACTGTCCAATACTTTGGAATACATCGTTTACGGCGAAAGTATCAATATAATATTCACACTTCATTTAATTTTACCATAAAGCATTGTAAAGAAACCCGTAGTTAACATTTAGTTAGTATCATGTTTTCCTTTTGCTTTCTATCAGGTAAATGGCAAAGATAAGTTTTTTTGAAATTTTTTGTATCAATTGGTGTATTGACCCCGTAGCTATTAGGATGACTAACATCCTTCAAATGGCTTAATTCGGGGTAGGGTATATTTGTTTTTTTTTTTTATACAGACTTAAAGTATTATTCTGTTTGAGTCTCCTGATATTTTAATCTTTGGTTTATTTTTTTTACACTTTATTCCTGATAAGAGAGCACGATTTCGTTTTTCTTTTTTTTTTTTGTCAATAACAATTTTGTTGCATATATCATATATCTATAACGCTAAAAATAAGGATATGTTTCAATTTTATTGTCTACCATTGCTTATGGGCTCAATTGTGGTGGTCCGAGTTCTGGCGCTGCCATTGGAAAAAGTCTCAATTTCCTTTCAGACTTCACCACATATGCCTTATTAGAATGGTCTGTGCAAATTTTGATGCAGCTGCAAATTTTATTTGGCTCATTTGACTCCACTTCTCTTGTGTTTTTATCTCTGGGAGCAGAGAAAAGTTCAGAGCTTTTCCAGGCTTCATCCAAGTTTTCATTGTTAATTCACGGCCACAAAAATAAATAAAGAATAGAACCAAATTAAAATGTATCTTTCTATTTGTTTTTCAAATTTGACAAAATTAACCGAAAAAAATAACGAACAAGTAATTATTGACATCCTTTGTATTTGTAAGGAAAATTTAAATTATCTTGACTTAAAAGGTAGATATCAGCTGTCCGCTTTTAGCCGGACACGTGCTAATATGAACAGTTAATTTAGTTAACTTATATGTCAAAAATGTCCGTGCCAGGAAATATTTGAATTTTTCTTGTCATTGGCCCTTTCATAGATGGTAGTTTTTTCTTTAGAGATTACAATATTCGATATTTGAAAATAGTTGTGCTTTACACAATTTTGACCGTTGAATTCTTGATGCCACTTCCAGAAACCCTTAAACATGTTCTGGAGCTATTGGCAGATCAATCTACCGCGACTAAAGTAGATTTAGATCAAAGTATGTTTATATATATTATTACTATATATATTATATTATTGTATTTTCATAGGTACTGGCCAGTTATCTATGTTTTATGTAAGTTTTATAATTTATTGTATGTATTTGCTAAATTTATATGTACGTATATTTTAGAGGCAGAGTTATATTTAAAAGGCAGTTAAAAAAAACAGTATTTTCAATATTTTTGTTCTTTATTCAAGTTATTGCTTAATGCATTGAACAATTTTAAACGGTTTTTATGTACTTCAATACTTTTACTGCCCGACAATGACAGCGAGCAATTCTCATTAGAATCGATATTTTCGACAGAGTAGGGGCCTTTGAATAATTGTTCCAATTTATGGCCGCCATTATTCTCTACTAGTACTAAATCTCCTATTTGTACCTGTAAAGGATTAGCCGTTTTGTCATATTGTAATTTATTGGAGAATTTTGATTGCCATTTGGAGTCTGTACTTCACTTCTTTTTCATAAGAGTCAACATTATAAAGTGGATCTACAATGATAAAACCAAGAGAATCAATGGTAATCGGAATTTTGCCAAAAACCAATTCATACGGACAATAACCATGGATTGTTGATTGAGTAGTATTAAAACAGTATGTAAAATATTTAAGCCATTCGTCCCAATCCGTTCGTTCATTAAATGTCCTATGTGACCTTTCTATGGATCCAACTGTTTGATGGTGGTATGCTGTCGAGGGAGCATGTTTCACATCCAACATCTTAAAAAGTTCCTGCAGGGTCTGGTTTTTATACTCAGTTCCTCTGTCAGTTAAAACTTTTCTCATTGGTCCATATGTAAGTACAAAGTTTTCAAATATTGCCGTAGCTATTGTTTTTGCCGTTTTTTTCGGGTACTGGTATAGTTACCAGGTACTTGGTGAGATCACATATAATTGTCACAGCGTATTCGTTACCGCTGTTTGACTTAATAAATGGACCTATTGTATCAATAACGAGAATATCAAAGGCACTTGCTGGGGTTTCCGTTATATACATAGGTTCTTTCGTCCTTTTAAGGGACTTGTTCTCTTGGCATTTACTGCAATTTTTAACATAGTTTTTGATGTCTTTAGACATTCCTTTCCACATGACATTCTTTTGATGCCAGGGTGACCTCCGTATAATGGGTCATTATGATACGTTTGTAGGAGTTTTCTTTTCTGCTCGTCAGCAGATATTTTCTCTAATTTTGGCGTTAACGCTATTGTTAGTTTCTTTAATAACTGGTTCGCACAGTTTTTGAAATCATTGATTCGAACCATATTGAATAAATCCTCATTTAATGAGAGTTGTAATTTGAATATTCCCTTATTACTGGTTATTTTTTCCAACCTAGGAATGAATTGACTTAGATCAAAGCTTCCATTAGCAATAAGGTCATCAATCTTTACATTTTCTAAAGTTTTTCTCCCATATTTAAGGATACACTTTGGAGTTGTACCAGAGAGAAAAAACTTTAGGCGAACACTTTTCTTTACCTCCTTTGCATTTAGTGTTTCGTAGACCCTAGGAATGTCTGACACGCTTCTTAATTTTTTATCTTTTTGTGTTTGGTTTTTCTTTCTTTTGGTCGTTAAACCTTATCAAGACCGTATCCGACTGAAGCAGCCCTGATATAATATTTTCGCAATGCCCTTTTATGCAACTGGTAAAGAGTTACCAGTAGTTGCGCGGCTAGTAAAGCGATAATTATAATAAAGTAAATAGTAGGATGCTCAACCTTAAGCACAATGTCATTTACTACATTGGCATTCGGTTTGTCTATTTTAGATTCTGAGCCACCCATTGTTTAACAATATAAAACCAAGCTGATAAAGATTTTATAGATTTGATGATATTTATGTTTGAGTTGAATTTGTCTGAATGTAATCAATCAATTCAAGTATCCCCGATTATATGTTATCAAATTCGGAGGCACCGCCAAAAATATTGCATGTAAACAAAAACAGAATGTTTTTTTTTATATAGTTTGCCTTTGTTGTCGTGGTATATATTATATAAATATAAGTGTTTTGTTTTAATTATTTGCGTTTAATAATGTATAGGGTTTGTTGTTGCAGTTTTTTGGTTAATACTAGAACTAAAAGATGTGTTGCTGTTGTGTTAAGTTAATATTTAACAATAATAATTTTAAGGGGACATTATTTTTCTGCTAGTGTGGGTGGTCGATATTATCCTTGTTGCACTTCTTAAAAACAAAAGGGGGTTACCTGTTATTGTAGTTGCTTGTTTGTTTGTTTATTTTCTTAGATATAGATTTTCATATTGTTGGTGTATTTCTTCGAGAACTCGACAGGCATCCCACAATACAGCATTTGCGAATTTCTGGCATTATGGTATTTGTTTGTAAAAATTATCTGCAATATATGGAATATGAAGACGAACGCTTTCCTTTTCTCTACTTTTTCACTGTTCTTCCTTCGCCAATTTCGTCCTTTCTTCTGCTTTTTTTGGATTAATTTCAATTCTGTTGTCGGAAATCTCAAGACCCCGTTTGTTTATGTGGTGTTTCGCTGATAGTTGTTGTTCACAATAGAGAATGTCAGAATCAGTCACATGCAGCTTTTGTTTTATTATGTCAACGTTTTTCTTTTTTTGTTGTTGTATTTAAAAAAAATTATATTTTAACCTTGTATTGGTTTTTGGTTACATTTTTAAGTAATTTTTTAAATGGCATATTACGATTTTTTGTGGATTTTTTAAAGTTGTTTGTTTTGTGTTTGAATTTACTTTTTTTTTTTCAATTTTTTATCTTATTTCAACCAGCAAAAAAAAATCGTTTTTTTTTTCTTATTTTTTCCTTGTGTTGTTTTTAGGTTTTTTTTTTCTTGTTGTTTTTTGAAAAATTTTTTTTATGTTTTGTTTGATATTTTCTGAACAAATTTTTCTTCTGCTTTCTAACATTCAAAAGATTCATTTTTTTCTTTTCTTTTTTGGCATTCATCTTTTTGTAAATAATTTTTTTTTTGGTTTGTTTGTTTGAATTTCACATATAGTTGTTGTTAAATCCTTTTTCGATTGATACTTAAACAAGGATCATTAATCAAATCACTGACACTATCTTACTTGCTCCTGGCAGGATCGCCATGAAATGAAAGAAGTTTTATTTTATTATGGAAGCCGCTAAAAGCGACTTCACCTTACATTATTCAAATTAGAACTGGGCTAATATTATCTTACAAAAATTAACTTAAGGTAAATGAAAAATAAAGTGAGCGTGAAATGTCACAAAATATGCCTAGCCATGACTTCAAGCTCTTTATGTATTTCTAGCCTTAGTTGGATACAAAAGGTATGCCAACTTGGACAAATATGTAAACCAGTATGATACGTTGTCATACGGAAGGTATGGCAACATGGATGAATCAAACACACTACACGATGCAGACAACTTTCTGGTGTCAGACTAAGGCAAGCCTATGGATCAGACTCTGTTGTATTCAGATGTGGAACTCCCTTACGAATAATAAAATTCGCTGATTTGTTTTAAGTACAGAAATTTTACATGGTCCCTGCTTTGATAGTGCCCCATTCGACTGGAGCGGCGATTCCATTCTTTGATCAGTGATTGTACGCCTCAGAGCCTAAAATTCTATCTCTAAGTTACCGACTTGAAGATTTACTGTATGGGCTTCACTTCCTTCTAGGTAGGTGGGCTTGGGTCTTCCTTTCACCGAAAGAAGTCTCCGATCAGACTTCGAAGTAGAAACTACTGCCAGTTTTAGTTCCATACAAAGCGGAACTGGTCAACCAGAATGTGAGTAATAAAGTACAATGAAAGAGTAGGAAGAACGTAAGAGTCTAATTATCACATTTTAATGGATGTAGTTTTATCATCGCGTGAAGCAAAACCTACCCACCTTTCCTCTGGTACTGGCGAACGGCAACCTATTTCTTTCTTTAATCACCCTGCGATTCTAGGGCGTGTGGAACACATAGGAAGCAGGTTCAAAACCAGTGATTATATCAACAAGGTTAAACTTCGAGCCACAAGAAATCGATATACTTGACTGGATGCATAAAAATGGTCGATAGTTTAAAGTGGAATGGGTGCTGGGGTTTTCTGCGATAGCCTTAACATAACCAACTTCTTCAGACTTAATACTTAGCGGTAGCGATTCTAGGCAGAAATAGTTGCTAAAACCCTAGATCTGTTGCCTCTGAGGAAGTTTTATGTTGATTCGTTCTGTTAAAATTATTGTTTTTATTGTTCTGTTATACTGCTGTCCTTTAGCAAATTTTTCTCTCTATAAAATCGATAATCCTTGTTTGCTTGGGCTTCTTCCGATAGATCTCAGATCCGTGCTTAAATAAAAATTTTGTTCTGTTATACTGCTGTCCTATAGAAAATTGTTATCTCTATGAAATCGGTAATTCTTGTTTGTTTGATCATTTTCTGATAGATCTCAGATCGGTACTAAATTATGCTTTATGGCGTCTATACCATGGTATAGTTTGTGCACTGCAGACATACTTCTCCATCCCTGTTGTGTATTATTTATATGCGAGTTATACAGGATGCTTGTAAATTTCACTTCTATGATTTTCTTTTGTTACCATTTCATTCTTCTTTGTTTTAATTTTTTATTTGAATAAAAATCGAAGCCCTTAACTTATGATACCAAGCTTGGATTGAACCGCAGATGGCATCTGTGGTCGAAGGTATTGCTACAAGCACACACACGTTGAGCAAAAATAACGACATAGAGTCTGAGGAACTCCAGGGAAGCCTACTCCTAATCTGACAGCATCAGCAAAAAGACTACCGTTTTGCGAATTTCAACAAAGAATGATTGCAGAAGTGAGCGACAGCTTGGCGAAGCTCATAACCAAAACGAAAAAGTTTTCTGGGGCTCAACGGCGAAAGTTAAGGAAACAACAGACGAGAAAATATAAAGAGTCGCAGGATGCTCCAAAGGGGGCTACGAGTACTCCTCCCCTCCATTGGAGCCAGGGAAAATGATCAGGTCCCTTGAGGGACAGAACACTGCGAAGTCTTCGAAAAAGGGCTTACCAACTTCAAGTGCTCCGAAAAACCCAGTTAAGGATTTGTGACCGAGGGTGACGAGGTTGGCCCCAACACCGAAAAAGTGAGCCCCACTGCTAAACCTGGTATTTCTGAGAAGAGGAAATGGTCAACAATTAAATTTTTAGATCACATAATGGAAGGCGGTGATCCAATATCCATAATGAGTTACGGAATAAAGAACGACAAAATGTTCTTTAAGTTTGCTACACATGCAAACGGGAGAATTAATGGAAACCTTTGTATCGAACCGGATACCTGAAACAACTGTAGTTGCCTCCTATGAAACATTAATTCCCACCAGAGATTCGTGGATCAATGGATTCGTATCACAAATGCTCACTGGAAACTGCTGTTGTACAGACGGCTCAGGGGTAGGAGGGAGAGCTGGATTGGGACTTTTTATTGACCAACCATATACCGTAATCTCTTTTCGCTTGCCCGATCATAGTACAATCCTTGAAGCGGAGGTCCGGGCGATTGCAGAGTGTTTGAACTGGCTTATTGACAACACCAGGTCGACAACTATAACATCCAAAACAGTAAATTCTAAGGCCGTATTGGAATTTAAACATTCAATCGACAGCTATTTCCAACAAGTCTCAGTACGCATTATATGGGTACCAGGTCATGCGGGAGTTACAGGTATTGAGATAGCGAACTCCCTCGCCAAAACATGCAGTGACTAAGCAACAGTAAACTTGGACAATCCAATTTATCTGCCAATGTCCAGTGTTTGCAAGTATCAGATCCCAATTTAAGGGAACGACTCCTTACCAGACCTAAATCAGATCATGGTAAATGAAATAATACAGCTAATGGATTTGCAAGGGTAACGAAATCTAATTGTAATAGTCAGTAAACTGCCCGTCTTCTACATTTTTATGCATGAATTAACGATTCAACTAAATATTAATAATGTAATACACAACTGTTTTATTTTTATAAACATTTTATAATTAACTCTGTTGGAGTAGGTAAAAACAACATCTTCTTGTAGCACTCAAGGGGTTGATTTTAATGTTAATGAAATTATTACTTGGAAGATAACCAGTGAAATCACTGTATACATCATCAATCACTTCCATTAAATTTTGCAATTGTATTCTATATGGTAACAAAATGTATTTCATGCAATTTTATTAACAATTAATTTGTTTTACTGCACCATTTCAACATGGAACTAAACCAGTAGTATTAAAATCTCCTGAATATTTCTCCCGCATATTTCTTCTCACAGTACATGTGCGATTACTTTTGAATCTTAGAATATTTGTTATACTAACAGAGCAGTGTTGGCTTGTTTGTTCGACATATTCTGTGTGGAAATTTTTGTTTGATTTTGATGAAACTAGAAGTTTCAAACACAATGAATGTAGAAGCTAAGAAAAGCTAAGATATTATTCTAAATTGAATATTAGAGACCACCTTGCAAAACTAAATATAATAAGTAATGTTGACAGTGCATTTGATCTGAGCAATTCCAACCAATTTAATTTATTTAATTTTTTTATTTTAACTTTAAATACAGATTTTAATTGTAGCAAACTTCGGATAAGACCCATCTAAATAGGGTGTAATGAGCTACAGGCAGACCTGGCATCGTACTCGATTAGGTTCAATTCAGGGTCTAACACTGCTCGAATAGGAACAGATGGTGCAACATACAGTAAACGAACAATAAGGCTAGGTGGTCGAAACAGTTTGGAGTAATAGTGATCCCAGTGGTTTCCCGACGAACTGAGAAATCTGTGTATATTTCCAGGACGAACTTGTCGTAGGACAAACCTCGGACGAGGTGACGGGCTGGGGTATGGATATGGCCTTTCACTCTGTCGATAATAGACTGACCTTTTGGTAATGGTGCTGATATCCATATTATCTTAATGTAGCAATGTATTATGTCTACCGCCACCTTTAACACAAGATTTCCTGCTGTGGCATGCATAAGCTTGATGCTATTTTGCCAGACAACGTGTACAGTCCCGAAGTGTTTCAATTATTTTTCTGCGCTCTTGAACTGTCGTAACCAAAAACTCTTTGCACGTACTCATCGAGTGTCTGCGATTGCAAATGCGGCTATTGCGATGTACACACACGTTACGGAATCCAAGTCGGACCTAACTTCCCGAAATTGCTCCACAGGAGCCAAGGATGCCGAAGAACCCACAGTTTTTGGTTCGACTCTGACCTGTGCATTACCGGAGAACCCGCAGTTACAGATTCAGACATTTCAATGCACGGATCAGTAACCGATACGCTTGAACCCGCAGATACGGATTCTATATTTTTACTGCGGACTGAACCCGCAGATACGGATTCGGATAAAATTTAGGGGGATGTCGGCAACGTCATAGAGTCCGCAAATACGGATTCCGTTTCCAACTCCGTCAGCTTTACAGCAGCAGTAGGCTTTACAAGGTCTTCAAAAACTTCCAAGGTAGTGCGTTTCTTCGTTCCCTCTAAAACCCAATCGATTTTGGCAATGACGTCGATTTCAAACATATTGCTGGTGTCATATTTCAAGGAATGGAAAACTTTTAATTATCTTCATCCGGCGATTGGTCGGTCTGAAAGACTAACTTAGTTATTGGCCGCTTTACAATGCCGTTTTCGTACGAACGTCCACGACGCGAGCTGAGATACTTTTTTTACACGACCTTATTTATACGAGGACGGAGGATGATTCTCGTGCCATACCACAACTATATCTTCCTTTTCTATTTCTTTTTCCGGGAATTTCCATTTACGAGCGATATCGGCTGTTCGAAAATGAAAGTGACCGAGTGTTAAAGAAACTAATTCCTGAGGAACGTCCGAGATAGGACAAAGCGGCCGCGAATTGAGACAAGCTTCTATTCGTGCTAACACTGTCGCTAATTCTTCAAAGGTGAAGCGAAGATTTCGATTATGTCTCCGAAAATGTTGTTTAAAACTTTTAACTCTAGCCTCCCAGAGTTCAAAAATGAAAGTGACCGGGTGTTAATGAAACTAATTCCTGAGGAACGTCCGAGATAGGACAAAACGGCCGCGATTTCAGACAAGCTTCTCGAACATGTTGTTTAAAACTTTTAACTCCAGCCTCCCAGAATCTACCCATGCGTGGAGCACCGGCTGGAATAAATTTCCAAGAGAGACCTTTAGGCGAGAGAAAACCCGTGGCTAATTCAGAGCTATCCCGAAGGAACTGAATGAAATCATTGCGAATTTCGCAAGAAGCTCCTACAGAATGTGTGCCATTATCACGAACAATAAATCGATGTAATGCGGCCTGTAAATTAGCAGTAGACAAATCCGATACGGCCTCCAAATGAATGACCCTGGTCGAAAAGCAAACAAATACAAAAACAAACAAAAAGACCAGCAAAGTCTACCCCAGTTGTGGTAAACGCCCAGTCAATTATTGGGAAATAATATCTACCATGGTTGTATAAGTTATATACTCAACTTCCCTTGCTCGATCAATCACGGATGCTGATTGGCGCAATGGCATTTCCTCTACAACTCCCCTGGCGGAGACCGTAGTGAGCGGATCGACGCTGGGCATTGGTTGTTATCGGTAACCTCACCTTGTTCCACATGCTCTCATTGGAAGTAGTTTGCATATGTAGTAGTAAACGACATGAGACCCTCAGCGGTTACTCAGAACCATTGCGTTTACTTGTCATTAGTCTTTGAAGCAAAACCCATCTCGGCCACTGTCACCATATTAAAAAGAGGTAACTTTAGTGTTGAAAAAACATTACAAAGCAATTCAATAAACCAGCAAATTGAGCTAGAAAAGAAATTAATTCAATTTGTTTTATTTTTCTTATTGTTTCTTTTCCCCCATTGCTCTACAAAACATTTTGGTCACATCGAGCCGTATTTGCCAAGTTGAGAAGCTGGCCTGGATATTAATTGCCGTTTTTTGTTATTTCTTTGCAAAGGAATCAACTCCAAAATATACATCCCCCCTCATTAATCGCAACACCGCATCAACATCATCTTTTTCATCATCATCAACATCAAAAAAGGTACGTAAGTTCCGTGAAATTTGTTATTGTGATCTTAGAGTGTTGTTTTTTTTTTTTTTTTTTTTTTTTTGAAAAAACAAGTGGAAATTGTTAGTTTTTGTTTTGTACTGGTCGCCTTTGTTGTACCCTAATTCTCGGTATATTTGAACACACAGTCCACAACAATTTAGTTTTGCAAAAAATATATATAACAAATTCTCCTAAATCGAGGCAAATTCCCATTATTTTCCACTTTATCGAGAAATAATCGAATTTCCAGATTAATTTAAATTTAAATTAATCTAATAATTCAAATTTATCCCAAAAAAATATATATTTGTTAAAAAAATAATCTACCGCTGTAGTGTGCATAATTTTATGTTCGGTTATTGCAATATTCCCCATACATTTCTGCATTGTCGAGTGATCTCTTTTACATCTCACCAATTCGAGAATAAAATCACCACATTGTAAGTGCCGCTTTTTCTAATTAACATACAAACGTACCTCGCCCCAACACACACTGTTGGGTCATTTTCGTTGGTCTGTTTGTCTTGTAATTGCAATAACAATAATACCCTAAATAACAATTATTTATTTCTCCAACTCTCACTGTTGGTTCGCCGTCGATGGTTAGTTCGTAGCATGGTAAAAGAATACAGGTAGATGCATCAACGCTTGGAAACATTGATATGTCAAAAAAAATTTTTTTTTTTTTTGTTTAATTGTTTAATTTATTGAATCTTTCATATATTTAATGAAAATAACAATAAGGTTTCATATCTTATATACTAATATTTTTATAGGGAGGTTGTCAATACAATCACCCCATATTTTTTTCATGCTTTAATTATTATTGTTTTTTTTTATAATATAGATGTGTGTTATTTTGTGGGCTTGTGGATACAGTTATATCCGTGAATTGATTGGATAGGTAGTTAAGATTAGTTTAGATACAGATATATCTAAGTGAATCGTGGACTACAGAAATAGTCTTACGGATATAATGTTGCTTTGTTTAGATACAGTTATATCTAATCATCCCGCGGACTACAGTAATAGTCTTATCGATTTCTTCACTAATCTTCCCGCGGACTACAGTAATAGTCTTTTCGATTTCTTCACAGAAGCAGCTTCCAATTTAGCATACTACTACCTGCAGAAGTATAAAAGTGGGCGACGTTCAATTGGCCAGACAGGAGCTGAAAATAATGAGAGCGTAAGACAAAAGAATAAACTATATGATAGAAAGAGTGTCACGTCTGCGCAGTCTATCGTGGCCTCCGAATAGTAGGAGTTGGCGGGCCAAGTTATTTGGGTGCTCGGATAGTTTGTTTAAGTACCTGCGGCAAAGCTTCTTTATTTCTTCTTCAACAGTAAGTATATTTAGGTCCTTGTGGATGTTTGCGTTCCTTATGTACCATGGTGCACCTGTAATAGATCGAAGAATATTCGACTGTCTTCTTTGTAGTTTACTTACGTTAGAGGTACTAGCTGTACCCCAGAGCTGTATGCCATACGTCCAAATTGGCTTTATTATAGTCTTATATAATAGGACTTTATATTCTAATTTAATAGAAGAACGTATACCAATTAACCACTCAAGATTGGCCTTTTTTAGTTTAATTTGTGTGATTTTTGCATCGATGTGTTGCTTCCATGTAAGTCTTCGGTCCAGGTGCATTCCGAGATATTTTACGGTATCTTTCTGTGGAACTTGAGTATTAAAGATTTTTATCGTGGGGCAAAGTTCACGTCTTAGAGCAAAAGTAACATGTATGCACTTGCTAGCATTTACCGATATTCTCCATTTTGTCAGCCAATTTTCGAGAAGATATACATGGTATTGTAGTTTTTCCGACGCAATCAGAGGATCCTTGTGTATGCTAATGAAAGCAGTATCATCAGCAAACGTTGAGGTTAGAGTTTCATTGGTTGTGGGCATATCGGCAGTAAATAACACGTACAGAATTGGTCCTAAGATACTACCCTGTGGGACGCCAGCCAATATTTTTCTCGAATTTGAAAGTATGTCTTTCGATTTAACAACAAACGTACGATTTGACAAATAACTACAAAAAAGTTTATGAGTGTTTTTAGGTAGAGTTTCACAAATTTTGTATAGAATTCCAAGATGCCAGACTCTGTCAAACGCTTGGGAAATGTCTATAAATAGCGCCGAGCAGTACTCCTTCCTTTCGAATGCCATTCTAATGTTTGTGACTATGCGGTGCACTTGCTCAATAGTACTGTGGTTCTTACGGAAGCCGAATTGGTGGTCTGGGATAATACTGCTATTTGTAATATGGGGAGTTAACTTCCTTAGTAAAGTTGTTTCGAACAGCTTTGAGAGTATAGATAGAAGACTGATGGGTCTATACGATTTTACCTGCGTTGGATCTTTTCCAGGTTTCGGAATCATTACTATTTCAGATTCTTTCCATACAGACGGGAAGTACCCTACTCGAAGAATGCTGTTAAATATAAATAACAATAATTTAACGGCCGGTGTTGGTAATTTCTTGAGCATGTTTGGAGTAATTCTATCTTTACCCGGGGATTTTTTTAGTTTTATCGAGGCTATAGAACTTTCGATTTCTTTTAGAGAAAATCGTATTGGATTCGGAACAATGTCGTCAATTAAAGGTTGAACAACTGTCGATGGTCCGGGATTTGGGGTAAATACAGATTCAAGATGTTCGGCAAATGCGTTTACTTTTTCTTCTGTAGATCTTGCCCAAGTCCCATTTTCTAGGCGAATTGGAGATTCGTGGGCGATAGGTCTTCTCAAGTTTTTTGTGGCTTTCCATAAGCTGTAGTCAGTTCTCTCTGTGGGATCCAGGTTATTTAGGAATATTTTTAGGTTTCGCTCTTCATTTAATCTGAGTGCTTGTTGTAAGAGTTTTTCACATTCTTTTAGTTTTTCCCGAAACCTAGGTGATCGGTGCTTCTGCCATTCTCTTCTGGCCTTCCTTTTATCAGACACGAGTTTTCGAATGGTCGATGGATTATGGGAATTATTTTCTAGTTTTGAAAATTTAGTGGGAGTGGCAACATTGACAGCGGTGTTGACTATCGAAGTAAATATTTTAACTGCATTGTCAATTTCTTCTCCGGACTTTAGAGGAGTGTTAGAATTCACATGTGTACTGACATATTTTTTGTACTTCATCCAGTTTGTATATTTATTTGGTAGATAATCCGGGGAAGTTGCGAGTTGAACATCATTTAATGTTATTATAGTTGGGGAATGGTCTGACGACAAGTCAAACGAGGGTACCACGGACATTTGTTCCCTCTTAATATTCTTTGTTACCGCAAAGTCAATTAAGTCAGGACGTTTTTGCAGGTCTGAAGGCCAGTAAGTAGGCTGGCCAGTAGATAACACGTCCAGTTTAGCGGACGAAATGGAGTTTAAAAGCTGTCTACCTCTGGGTGTAATAAGTCTAGATCCCCAGAAGGTGTGTTTGGCATTATAATCTCCAGCTGCAATGAATCTACTACCAAGAGATGAGAAAAAGTGTGCGAATTCATCTTTGCTTATACTATGTCTCGGAGGACAATATATTGCAGATATAGCTGTATTCGTTGAAGATAGTGCAACTGTTGTAGCTTGTAGGTGGTCAAACTTATATTCTGGCATGGGGTAATGCTGAATTTTATTAGAAATTATCACCGCAGTGCCACCGCAAGCTCTCCCACTAGGGTGTTTAGTGTCGTATGTACTGTAACCGTTTATTCTAAAACAGTTTCTAGAAGTGAAATGAGTTTCAGATACCAGTAAAATGTGTATGTTGAGTGAGTGAATAAAGTTTTCGACCTCGTGTTTATGTTGGCTTAAGCCGTTTGCGTTCCAAAAACAGATTCGAATTTTATCTATTTTTGTTTTAAAACTATTTGCATAATCATAGATTGATTTCTCACAATATCTTGCATCATGCTTTGCATACTTGTCATAAAAGAATTCATGGTGACGATTAGTTTTTCGATAGATGATTCTATATTTGAATTTTTATAGTTGGGTGAGTCATTTCTCAAAGTATCAGAATATAAGTATTGCATATTCTGTGAGGGGGGATTGTAATTAGGAGCGGTGGTTTCATTCCTCTTGTTTAGCTCGGGGAACTCAGCTGTTTTGATATTAAATTGTGGATTTTCCCGTACCCGGTAGCTTGTAGGCTTTTTTGTGGCTAAGCTAGATTTTGTTAAGTGGATATATACAGGACATCCTCTGTAGTTTGCAGTATGATTTCCACCGCAATTGCTGCACTTTTTGACGCTTGGGTCAGTTTTGGGATGTGGACATTCCGATGATTTGTGGAGGTCACCACAAGTAACACAAACCGATAGCAATTTACAATACGTTTTGGTATGCCCATACTCTTGGCAGTTTGTACATTGAGGTTGGCCTTTTCTTTTTTGAGGTTCTTCAATTTTCACACCGCGATTACAAAGAAGCCTAAGGCTATAAATTGGATGAAATTGTCCCTTTTTCTTTAGTTGCGAAGATTCGTATGTTAGTTCTACTTTAAACATAGGTTGCGGAATTTTATCTTTATTGAAAATGTTGATGATAGACTTTGTTTCGAATCCTTCTGCTGCGAGAGCATCTTTTATGTCCTCTATGGGTGTAGAACTATGAAGGCCTTTAATGACGACGACTAGTCCTTTTGAGCTCTTAATCTGATAGGTGTAATAATTCTTCTTCTCAGAATCCAGAGCACGAACTAGGTCCTTATAATGCGACTCAGTATAGGTTTGTATTTTCGTCTCTTGGAGATTTCCTCTCTTAAGAGATACCACGTGAAAATTAGGTTTACCCAATATTTGGGAGAGTTTGTTCACAAGATTGTTTGTAGTTTCTTCGCGAAGATATAGTGGGGGAGGTTTTTGGGATCTAACCGGTTGTATCATTTCATCAGTCTCGTTATTCGAGCCGAGAATTGAGAATCTGTTGTTGCGGTCATTGTTTATAGACTTTGGGGTTTTAGCTTTTGGTTCCTTGGTTGGAGTTCTAGAACTAGCCTTACGCTTTGTTACTAAGACATATCGGTCCATGCCTGGAGGAACTATGTTTTGCTTCTTGTTTTTTTCAAGAGACGCATGCTTACTTGAAGCGATAGTTTCTTGATGTACAATCGCATCGTGTGATAGCACCTTTATAGAATTTATTTTGGGCGTGTTTACATTGTTTTGTTTATATGACATTTCTGTTGTTTCGTTGGGAGTAGTCTCACCTGGCAAGTTTTTGTCATGAAAAACTCTCGGCGATGCCGACTTAGAACGGCTTTGGGGTTTAGCTGTAAGATACCAGCTTTCGTGGCGTTTTGGCGCGGTTGAGCTGAAATCTGTCGACGTCAACTTAAGGTATACGTTTTGCCCGTTCTCACTTACATTTCTCTCTTCCGTATGAGAGAGTGACATACACTTGTTGTTGTTAACACTATAACAAACCGATTTATGTGCTTGGGGAAAAAGAGGATAAAGTAGAAAAAAAAACTATTTTGCAAAAATTCTTAATAAAAAGGATTTTTTTAGCAGGTTTTTTTTAGATTATATTTCCTGAGATTATTTAATAGCGTACTGTTTGCTTTTATATTATTTATTTTGCTTTGCTTGTGAAAAAAACACCTTTCATTAGCAACGAAAAATAAAACGCGTCCGTACTTAACGCCGGCTATCGTAAAAATTTAAATGTTTTTTCAAATATAAGAAGATTTTTATATGTTTTCTTATACTACGTCATTCGGAGGTTATTATAATTCGTGTTTTTCAATAATTTTTGCATATTTAAATAATTTTTCATTCAACATTTTCAATTCCAAAATTGGTTTGACAGTTCATTGTCCCAGCAGCTGTGTCGAGGCGTCTACCTATATTCTTCTACCATGGTTCGTAGCGAGGTAGTTGCTTATGTGGCGTTTCCACTGCACTTTATTCGCTCTCTATTCGTTGTTTGACCCTTAACTATGAAAAAAGTATTTAATTCTTCACACAAAATATCCTGAGCAAACACTCATATTTGTACATTGTTCAAATCAAATCACTCTCAGAACAACGAAAAAATATGTCCCACCCCTAACAAATGAGAGCATTTATTGAAAATATTAATTATGACATTTAAAAATTGAAAATAGAAAAATTTAATGAAATTTTGAAAAATTTTGGGAAGACTGAAATTTATTAATGAAAACTACAATGTAGAATAGCGTATGTACATTCAGACGGAAGTAAATTTTGTTTTCTCTCTCATCCGAGGTACGCATTTTGTCCACGAGTTGAAATTACCACAGAAAACAGGAAACAAAAGAGGCAATATTTTCAAAATGTTTGACAAGTGTCTCTCCAGCAGAATTTAAAAATAGAAAAATACAAAAATATTTTCAAAATGTCAACATTAACACAAAAAGTTGGAGACGTGAATGAAAATTATAAAATTAATGTTATATTAAATCTTTGGGAGAAAAATAATCATTTCTTCTATTCATATTAGTAAGAATTTAATGTATTTTAGTATAAATTCCCATTAAGATCAAAAAACAAAATTTTGAAAAAAGGAATCATTTTACTATGAATTACGAATCGTGCCGTATGAACGGGTTAATTCGTGTACCTAATTCTGAGAGCGAACAACGTTGTTCGGTTTCCAATGGAAACATGCTATTACTTATTTGTTTTAAAATATAAAAATTTTTGAAAAAGACATACAAACTACCTTTTTCAAATTTGCCGATAGTATCGATAGTGAAAACCCCACCGATAGTCCTCAAAAAATATATCTATCGATAGTTTTGCAGCTCTACTGAGAGTTAATCGAGAAAATCGGTGTAGGTCTGCCTTTTCATGCACTCTGAGATCAAAACACGGCCATGTTAGAGATTTTTAGAGATTCTTCCGCAAACAACTGAAACGTTAGAAACTGAAATTAGAAATCTTCCTTATTTAGTAGATACAACAAAACGAACATTAATTGACAAATTTCTAACGTTTAAGAATCGAACTGTCAGATGTGTTCATAGAACTATAAACATTATGCGGTTTAAATATTTTATATAATAAATCGAAATGCAATCGGAATACAATTTTATTTAAAAAATTGCAACATCTACAGGATCTGAAAATTACTCCCTTCAGACTGTCATTCTTTCTATGACAATACTCCATTTCAAAAGTAGTTTTAAAATGTAGTTTGTTAGTTCATAATTGACAAATTAATATTGACAAATTAAATAATAAAAGTATTTAAATAGTTAATAAAAATATGTAATTGAACTAACTTACGAATATATGTATAACAAATTATATTAATAATGAACAACCTTTAATTTAAAATCCTTATTGCAAACCTTACTTTAATCAACAAACTTAATTTTTGTTTAACCAAATATTAGATCAATTACTTTCTTAATGCCAAAATAATCATTGCTTAAATCTATTTATTGTAGATACGTCTTATTGTGTTTCACAAAAACAAAAGTCAAAAAGAAGTATCTAACATAACTCTTCAAATATACATGTGTCTTCATTTGACATGTTTATTGTTTTCATCTAAAAAAGTTTTTTGCTTCTCCTATACAGTTATGTTTTTGTTAGTTTCCTTTGTAAAAACTGGTCGTCTTGGTCACATTGCTATTCGATGTAGATCAACTAAACGTTGTCTAGACAGAGGTAAATTTATAATATGTCCAATTGAAGGAACAAAAATGACAATGATTGATGTTAAGAACAACGTAACACTCCCACGTTTATTCTAGTTCTTTGTAAGTACCTTTACTGTTTGATACAGACGCATTTGGAATTTTGATGCGGGTCCCAAATGAAATTGTTTACCGTTTCAATATTTGTAAAATCCAAGCTTCAATGTTTACACAACATTTTGAGATGTAACCTGTTTCTACAGATGCAAAGATCCTCGAATCCACGGATAGCATTCAAAAACCTCCAAAGACTTTCCATTGATGTTTATGTAATATCGCAGAACCAGTGAAAATTGCGTATGCACCAAATACGCTTTATTCGAATGGTAACTAGCCAAAATTGGAAATGAATTTGTCCAGCCGTCCAGAATTTTGTTACAAAGGTTAAGCCTAAATTCACAACACAAAACACTTGATAACTGATCTACAAGAAAGGAGTTTAAAACAATTTTTCAATGATCTCAAGATATCCATGCACGTTAGTATCTGGAGTTTGATAAAAAATTAATAACATGATACACACAGCGTTGATCGAGTTCGCTAAAATCTTCTGTGGCAATTAAGTAACCATGCAAAATTAAAATGTTTACAATTCTAAAAAAAGAAAACGTAATTGTTTATATTTCAAAATACAATGTTCTGATTGGCAAAAAATAAATTTGCTCAAATTTTATATGTCGAATAAATTAGCTTCGCTTACAATTTTGACGTCAAGTTTGCATAAAAGTTGCTTTGTTGTAATTTTCGCCTATGGCACTACCTGGTACTTCTACCATGGTTGGACATGTTCTTAGAGATACAATAATCTCGGATAAGTACGATCCGTTTTGATTTTTCTTTGTTGAGTGCAAGGTAGATCTACTAGGTAGTCGCATCGCTCCAGCTGACGGCACCTTTAAATGTAAAGACAAGTTGTAATGCTGATTCGCCCTAAATAAAAGCAACACAAAAACAAAGTTTGTTTATGTCTTCTTCACTAAAAATATTTTTTTCTGATATTGCAAAATCTAAGAGCAAGTTTAGGGTGAATTACCAGAAAAAAAGTAAAAAAAAAAAAATGAAAAAATGCTCCATTTGCAATAAGATATACCGTCAATCCCGAGAGCTATGACTCTGTTGGTCTTATCCAAACTTCTACTAGCACCAGCTCTTCCCCCTCGCTGTGGTCGTGAAAACTCTTTGTATGGTTTGGGGAATTTGCATCGGCTCTGCTACCAAGAGGGATTTTACTGGTGGCGATATCGGCAACACTTGCTTCTGTTGTGCCCTGTGTTGTAGTTGGTGTAACCTCCGGTTACCAACATTTGCTGGAATATTAGTGGTATTTGACGATGACGTAGAAGATATTACAGTTGTGGGGTTGTATAAATATTTCGGGGGCTTACTATCACCTTGGGACTGTTACAATGGTCCCCGAGAGTCGTATTATTACTTGGCTTAATCTCCACACAAAACATAAAATGTAAACAAACACTTCGTTTCTGATTGGTTGAAACAAGTTTGCCGCAAACTTTAAATATCATGGCGAATGCATGTTTTTCGCCTTAGATGCCAATTTTGACATTTGAGGGTACCACAAAAGTTGTTTTGTTGTAGCAATTCGCCGATGCGGTTACCTGTTACATCTACCATGATTGACTGATTTAATTTGATAAAAACACGAAAGAACAAATCCGAGCGAAATCATGTCTTGCACAATTACTGAACAGATCAATTGCAAATGGTACAAAAAGAAAACTTTTAATTTAGTTCTAATCTAATAAACTAAAGATGCACTAAAAGTGGCGTTATCGTCGACGTCCAATATATTTTTCAATGATGCAGTTTT
This sequence comes from Musca domestica, assembly GCF_030504385.1. Lineage (NCBI taxonomy): Eukaryota > Metazoa > Arthropoda > Insecta > Diptera > Muscidae > Musca > Musca domestica. The sequence continues at coordinate 545,851 of NW_026712172.1, read as the reverse complement.
CTATCTCAGCAACTCACATTCTTACAAAGTAGTCGATTCAACATGCTATAAAAATAAAAAATATGACGATTTTATTTTCAATTTTATTACAAAAAAATATTTTATTAATATAGGGAAATACAATTATGGAAAAAGCTAATATAAATAAATAAAAATCGATAGCCTTCATAGTTAAATGCCTCTAATGAGCAATTACCATTATGTTTACGCTTATATTTATGTTTAATCGTTAAATATTTTGTTTCCATTTTAACACAAATGACTCCGACTAGCATTAGTAACAAAACAAAAAAAAAAAAAAAAAAATAATTGTATTGTACTTTTAATTTTATCTCGTAATAATTTTACAATGTAATGAAATACTGAAGTATTAAAAAATTAAATCAATATATTGTCTTAATTTGGAAAATTCCGATAGTTTTATGTCCGATATACGTTTAGTTCTAATAGTATAAACACATGTATATAAAAGATCTTGCAAGTTATATTCATCCAACATACTTCCAAATTCTGCCAGTCCTAAACCGTTTAGCTTCATATAAAAAAATGTCAGCATACTTTTGTGAAAAATCCTATTCTCCAAGCACTTTTGGTATAGCAATTTCCCTTTAAAGGAATTCGAAATACAAGTGAACATTGAATTCATAAAGTTAACGACACTCTTTTCATTTTTTCTGCTAATTAAATTACAAATTTCTTCTTCTAAAATCACACATTTTTCGTAGCAAACACTCTGTCGAGTTTCACAAAAGAGATATCCCAATATGTTGAATTTCACATTAAGTAGCACTCTTTTTAATGCTAAATGAAATTCAGACGGCCGTAATGCAAATAGGCGTGTAATGATTAAATACAAAATTGTTTTCTCCTTACTACAATTCATTACAACGTAAGAACTTACTTTTATATTTCTGTCGAAAACTTGCATTAAATTATCTATAATTACTGCGTTATGAAATGAGTACATTTCATCTTCTATTTTACGAAATATTTTGGGCAACAATATTGAATTAACCTTATAATTTAAGTTGTATTCATCCACAATTTTTGAATTACCATAAAGCGAAAAATGTTCGTATGTACACAATACTGTTTTACAAAGGACTTCAATATTCTCAGGTAGGATCCTATTCTTTTCCTCAGTTGATATGTTATGAACAACAATGTCGATCGATTTGAGGAGTTCACTACGGGACAGTTTTTTTGCAGCCTCCATTTCTATTATATAGCATTCAAATAATTTACTTAACACAATATTAGTATTACAATTGCACGCATGCAATGTAATTATCAGGCTGAATGCAACTACTTTCAACACTTTTTCCGGTTTATTCGTTACTTCTGCCTAGTTGGAGGTAGAAGCATTAGGTGTGTCTGGTTACTTTTCCAGCAGGAATTGTCCAGTAACTTCTTTCTGAGAGAGTAAGGTAGTTTTATTCTCTTTTGCAAGAAAAATGCGAAAAGTAAACAGACGGTATTCCTGCAGAAGCTTGCAACTAATCAGCTGATTTGTCAAAACAAACCAATTTGTCCCCCATAAGGAGAATTAAAACAAAGGAAGCAATACTAATTTTACAGGTTTTTTAAATAAAAATGTTGGAAATAGTCTTTTATTTTCTTATTACATGTTAACATTTACGTTTTTCACATTTTGTAAAGTTGTTCTCCAAAAACTATTAGTCTTGCTAATTCCAAAAAAATATTTTCAAATTGAAAGCACAAAAATAAATAAACAAACAATAGAAAACATCTGATTGAATGTCGTTGAATGAGAAGAAGAAGAGTTGCAAGTGATTGCAAGAAGAAATTTTTCCAGCAAGAATTTGCAAACTCTCACTGAAAGAACTGTCAAAATTTCTCTCTCCAACCGCTCTCTTTTGCAGAACTTTTGGGTTAACAGACGACTTCCAGTAACAATTTGTAACAATTGTTACAAACTTTAGGGTAACCAGACACACCTATTATTTGGCCTCAAAACGCCACACAAATGCTAGTTGTTTACAGCTGATAGTTGATGGAGTCCAGAAATTCACTAAGAATGGATAGCTTGCAGAGGCCATTGCTTTTGAGAAATTCGTCAATTATGTTTACACCACTGAGTTCGTATATTTTTCCTCGTTCGTTGTTGTATTTGGGACATACCATGGTAGAAGAATATTCTTCTGCCATGGGACATACAAATATGGATGTGAGATGAATTTTTATCGACATGGCGAGATTCGCATAACGAGGATGGTATAACATTCATTTTTGCTAGCGTTTCAGGGCAGAAGCAATGTCCGCTAAGAATTCTATTTATTTGTTCACATTTTATAGGAGATCCAGTAGAATTATGGAACCATGTTTTTCTTGAAACTTTTGAAACATGTTGTAGAAAAGAGAACTACTTCTGGCTGCTTCGGCTTGATAATTTTCATCCCATTCTTTCCAAAGGTCACCATTTATTTTTGCGATGGCATCAGCTATTGGCCAAGACAAAATCCAACGAGAACCAATTTCCTACGCCCTTTTGGCTGCCTGATCAACCATTTCATTCAATCTGATGTTGGAGTGTCCAGGAATATAATGAAGATCGACAGCACCACCGAAATCTGAAGCCAACAACCACACCCTGTGTACTAAGTAATTCCTATGATTAGTAGCTTGCAACGCACTTAAGCTGTCAGAAAATATTGCCACTTTCATAAAGTTGTTGATTATAGCAAATTCAATTGCTTTGATAATAGCCAATAATTCAGCGGACATTGAAGACAGCTGTTTTTCTTCATAGAAGGCGAATACTGTGCCCGAGTTTTGATGAATGAAAGCGGCACCTGTCCAAGAATCCATAACAGATCCATCAGTGAAGATTATTTCAAAATTATTGCATTCTGCAGCTGATAGTTTTTTATTCAATAGAGATGAAATAATTTCTTGATTTGCAAGTGACTTCTAGCAACCGTACCATCAAAGAAATACTTGTATATTGTAATGTTGAAAATCAAGGCAGTTGTTGTGTGCAATGGTTGAATGTTAGTCCGGATATCTCTGTATTTGTCGTAGACTTGGAATACGCTTGTGTTTATAGGTTGCCTAGCTGACAAAATAGTCTTTTTAATAGGCAGTTCAAATGCAAATGATTTAACAAGTTCTTTTGCCGCTGTAAGCTCGAACCGCCATTTAGGTGGGAGTTCAGCTGCCAGCTGATAAATGATGTTAACAGGAGTTGACCTGATAAGACCCAACGATTTTCTGAAGTGATTGTTATAACATCTTTTGACTTGATCCAAGCTAGTTTTACTGGCATTAGCCAATGCTGCCGAACCATATTCTATCTAAGATCTCACCAGGCTTCTTACAGTGTTAGCGCTTTGACAGGGTCAATTCCGAAACTACAACCACTAAGCGTCCTTAAGAACTGACACTTCCCATTTACCTCAAAGAGGGTTTGATCAAAATGATGCTTAGCCGAGTTGTTCGCGTCTACGAACAATCCTAAGAATTTGATTTTTCGGACCTGGTTGATATACGTATCATTGCAATTTATTGTGAAGTCACGACTTTTTCTATTAAAATGAACGACGTGAGTTTTGCCTGGATTGAAGTGTAGGTTAATTGACCTGCATTTTTCATCAAATTCTTCAACTTTGATTTGAAGTAATGCTCGAGCGGCTTCGAAATATTTATCATAGGTTAAAATGAAAAGATCGTCTGCAAATTGGAACAACTTGCAATTATGTGAATTAAGTCTGTGAAGATTGGTGGTGTAGAGGTTAAAAAGGATGGGGCTAAGACCACTCCCTTGAGCAAGACCATTCTTAACAACTTTCTTCCTTCCTTCAATGATTCAAATCTCAAGCATTCTATTTGCCAATGTTGTTGCGTCTGTGCAGTAATAAGCACATCACATCGACATCTAAGCAGCAGCCAAGTACATGATAACCGGAGGATTTTAACGATTGAACGCAATTTATGAGGTCGTTAATGCACATTGATGTCGATCGCCCACACCTGTAAGCATAAGTTCTACTAGGTAGTATGTTGAGACCATCTTCTTTTGCTTTCTTCTGACAGGGAATTTACAAAGCGGTACGAAATTGAGTCTGGTCCAGCAGCCGAATCTGGATTACGAGATTTCAAGAATGTTAAAAAGTCATTGTAGGTAAAACGAAATATAGGCTGTTCGTTGTCAATGTTGTTGTGGTGAATGATTCTAAAAGATTGTTCTGAAAGAGTGTTATTAAGAACAGTGTTGATGTTGGCAGGGTCAAATGATTGGGTGTTACTGTTGTGGAATTGATTGGATGATGGTATTGCCGAAAAATTGCTTGATACTGTTGGTACTAATTGATTGTCATTGATGTTGCCATTACCAAGAAAAGACTGTGGTGAAGGGACATTGTTGTCAATAATAGTGGTGTTGTTTGTAACACTAAAAACAGGTTCGGGTTGATCAGTGACGTCGTTGTTGTTAGCATGACTGGCAATTAAATTTAAATATTTTTCCTGATTGTCCTCAGTCCAAGGTTGGTTTGTGCTTTTTTCTACTTTGTCATTTTTAAGATTTTTTGTCAATTTCCAGAATTGACGTTGATGCTGTTGATACTTAGTCAATAAAATTACCAAAATTTGATATTTTCTGCTTTTCAATAGCTTCTTTAAGTTTGACTTCTGCTTCATAGAAGAGCGTGAGGTCTGTGAGAAGTCGAGTTTTGTAATATTTGCTGCGAGCCGCATTACGTAATCTATCAATTTCATCAGACCACCATCTTTTAGGGATATAGTTATTATCTGGTTGAATTTTAATAGTATTTTCCTTAATAATCGACGCAACATCGTTATTAAAACTTTCGATTGTGCTGCCAATTTTTAAGTTAGATAGATCTTTTAAACCTTTATTGTTGCGAATACGTTTCGCTTTTTTAATATTGTTGTAGGATGACTTGGAATCAATTATTATTGGCAGATGATTGCTATTGGTTAATTTAGTGCTAAGCACATGCCACGAGGGGTTGAGTGAAAAATTGTGACGTCAATTGCTGAAGAGTAATCATTTACACAAAAAGTTGAATCGCCATTGTTAATACAAAAGAAATTATTTAACTCCATGATGTCCTCCAATTGTCTTCATATTGCATCTGTGGAAAAGTTGCCCCATAATGTGGACTTGGCATTAAAATCACCACCGATGATTATGGGGAGCGTAAGGTGTTCAATTTTAGCCATTAAGCTACAGATCGCTGCTTGGAAGTTCTCTCTGGAATAACTGGGTGGAGAATAACAAACAATAATTATAAAATTCTGCTGCAGGTTTAATGTCTGGACTCCTAAAATTTGAGCATCGATATTTAAGTTCAAGTGGGAGAACTTAATTTGTTTTTTTAAACCGACTTCTCCATAACAATCTGCTCTGTTTTTGCAGGCAAAATTGTAATTAAAAATGCTACAAGACGAATTATCTTTAATCCACGTTTCTGTAAGGACTGCAAGATCAATTTTATGACGATTTAAGAACCATTCGAGTAAATTTTTATTGTGGTTGTTGTTTAAACTTTGTATATTTAATTGGAGAATTTTCATATTGTTATATAATTGAGGTTATTTGTTATTCCCCGTTGGGTCCGTAGTATCACAAAAAATTCTATCTATATTCAATTGACACAGGTTCTTATCGATGTTTAGGCGTAAATTGTTCAGGAAGAGAAATTGTTCAGAAGGTAGATTTTTAGATTCAGTTAAAATGCCTGTAACTGATTTTGTTGTTTCTTCTAGTAATCTTTTTAGTTCGGAGACTTTACTTTTGGCAGCAAAATACAGAGCAGCACCGTTTGGTGCTTGGTACACTGCATCTTCTTCTAAAGCCAAACGACGTTTTTCTTCTAACATCCTGGAGTTTTCAGCTTCACGTTCACGATTCCGATATTTTTTTGCTGCATTAGCATATGATTGACTTGCATGTATGATTTTAGCTGACTCCTGGATGTTTCTGGCATGACCAAGTTGTTGTGGTTTTTGATTTGCCTTTGCTGGTAGCGGCGGAAAATTAGCTAGAGCGTCATCGTCCAACGAATAATACCTATTTGAAAACAAAGTAGGATATTTTTCTTTGGTCTCTGAGACTGTAATATTTTCTAGTGTCGTGATACTTTTTATATTAAACGCTTTAGTCCTGGCCTTGCATTTTCTGTCAGTTGGAGAGTGATCTTCTTTACAGTTAGGGCAACTTTTTGGAACTTGACATGGTGAGGTGGGTTCTTTATGTAAATGGTAACACATTTTGCAGTTAGGGTGTCTTTGCTTGCAGTGCTTCATAACATAATTATACCTGTAACATTTATAGCATTGGGCGAAGGGAATGTAATCACGTACACGAATATTGGCGTAACCAAACATTTTCACAAAGCTGGGTACATTAACTCCTTCAAATAGGATTTTCACTCGCATAGTGGGAACAAATTCATCTTACTCTTTGCGCATTACTCTGAATATTTTTTTTAATAGGAATTTCTGATTCGATGTTTTTATGAATTTCCTCGATAGAGATGTCGATATCAATTGGGGGAATTTCCCATTCTTGATACAAAGTGAGAAAAAATGCGGGGTTGGTACCCAGCATTGACATGGCATTTTTCTTTGACGAAAGCGTTGGCTGCTTTAGCGTTCTTGAAGGTGATCTTTCCGCGTCCGTATCCAATTTTGGTTACAGCTAGGATATTACAATTGCTTAAAGAGTTTACATACCTGGCTTAGGCAAAGATACTAATTGGTTGACGTTGTTCACTTGCAGAAATTTTGTCCATGTACACCATGTATGGTCCTGGGTGATTGATGTCGTAGATGTGTTCGACTAGAGGTTCGATATTGGCGACATTGGCAACAGTTCCGGTGGGTGGTTCCGTTGATGATTCGATTGGTGGTTTACTTGGTTTCTCGGTGGTCGTTGAAACATTTCGATTCGAAGACGGTTTTGTTAGAGTCGATGGGTCTTGACAAAAATTTTCTTTTGATCTTGATCGCGATCTTGATCGATCTGTATTATTCCTGTTTGGGGTACGTTTGCTTGTGGTTTTTAAAGGTGGTTTTGCTGGCCTTTTTCCGGTGGCTACTCCGGTGGAAGATCCATTGGCTCTTCCATGTTGGGGATACGAAACCCCCTAAACAATTAGAAGTTTAATTTAATTGAATTATAAGTATTTTTGGAACAAAAAAAAGTTGATAAAAAAAAAAACTAAAAATTTGATGTTGAAATATTTTTTCCGTTAAATAACGGTACTGACGCCGTTGTAAAAGATTAAACACTGAAATTGGTACGCCGATATACGTGTTGATTCTATGGCAAAGCCAGGCAGAGTGACTTTCAACACTTGATCCTTAGACACCACATATAATGGGGGGAACAATTCGAATATTTAATTAAAATTAAAGGCATCTCACAAATTCTGGAAGGAAGCCGTTATATTTCCATGTTCCCAAAATGCCTAGGGAGTTTTGCATCTTTTCTACAACCAGTCGGATTAAGTTGACACTTATATTAATCCTTTCCGGCCGATTATCGGAAGCATAGCTGGTTGCTACCGGACGCGTCCACAGGTTGCGGATAGTGGAACGCCCAATATATATAGTGGGCAGCTGCGAATAAATAAGCAGTCGCGGACAACTCAGGGGTTCCGGGGGGAGAGTCTCGGAATAAATATCCGAGTGCCCATGATCCCTGGTTCGACGAGGCGAACAACTGGCGCCTCGAATTATCCAGTGATCGGTGTTGGTCTACCGAGGAATAAGACCCCCTAACGCTGGGGTGTTACGTAAACCGTTCAGCATCAGCGTTTCTCGGTTTGCAGTCAGGGTACCGACTGTATTCGTACGGTTGCCTCACTGATACCTGGGCGCCTCAGTGAGTAACAGGCTTAGTTGCCAAGTCCTTGCCATGGTAGGGAGGCTATGCCATGGTGGACCTCGTCTCACCCAAGTCCGACCTTTCACATGGAGAAAAACAACAATAACAACAAAAACAAAACCCCACTCTACCAATGACACCATTGCTTCCAAGGAAGCAACGACCAAGGACCGGCCACAGGACATGATTTCCAATTCGGGAGGGGACGACATAATGAGCTACAGTGACGTTATCCATGACAACATCCAGCAACAAAACGAACAATTGTCCGCCCTCCTGGAGAAGACAAAAACGCTAAGGCTCAGTCAGGAGAGTACTCCTTCTGGCTTTGGAGATGACTCACCACTTTCGGATGAGGAACTGGACATCACGGTCATTTCCTCGTCTCAAAGTGGTAAGTCATCTCAACAAGCCACCAAGAACACTCCCAGCTAGACTTGCGCGGAGTCCAAAAAGCAGGAGGGAATAACGTCGGTCACTTCCGATGCCACCAGCCTCGATCGGCAAGACGCCATCATTGTAGGCACTGGCGGGGATCCTGCCAGAAACCCTACCTCTCGTGATGGCGCCGACCCAAAAGAGGTGAAAGCAAAGCGGGGATATAAAAGGTCGGTAAATTACGGCAAAGACCCCGCGCAGATAACGGAGAGAGAGGATTCTGATCAAGATGAACCTCAAGGTAATTGCTAAGTTCGAACGGAACCACCCGCACTTACCGAGCTGTTCTCTAAACCAGAATCTTCTACCTCTCCTACAATCTGCTATCAGCAGTAGGGTAAACCAACCTGTGGTTCAACCCTCTGCTGAGGGCCCTGCGGTGGTCAGCAATTCCGCCGCCACTAACAAGACCACCACGATCGTTGTTCACGAGGTGACGGCTAATGCTGACACTGCTGGGTCGAATCCACCTGCCAAAAAGCGCGGAAAAATAAGGCCAAGAAACCGAAGCCCACTATAGCCGAAGCCCCTGCAGTTCCACCGGAGGCCGATACCTCGTCACGCCCAGCGTTGAAAAGTATGCAGTTCGGCAGTGCAACCCTTTACAAAGGCGTGAAGGTAATGTGCTGCGAGAACCAGGAATCTAAGGATTACCTGGTCACCGCAGTATCTGGCTTTCGCGATCTCTGGCAGGGATGTGATCTGGCGGCTGTATCCTTAAAGGACATCCCCTGCCGTAAGGTATTGACAGCTTGGGTGCCACCACCATCCGTGGATCCGGCACGCATCCTGACAATACTGGGCAAGGAGAACCCCAACCTCAAAACGGACAACTGGCGTCTTGTCAGTTCAAACATTGAGGGAGGGGGCCTGGTCATCAAGGTATCTATGGATACGGATGGCCAGGAATACCTTCAAGCTCGTGGGGGAAAACTGCATTTCGGCGCTGGATGGATCCGTTTCCGTCTAACGCCGTTGCATTAGGTGGAAGAAAACAGCAGCTACTTAGCATCATGCAGATTAATCTGCATCACTGCAAAGCAGCTTCTGCAGAACTCCTCCTATCCCTCTCGAAAGCTGAAGTAGACATAGCTCTGGTTCAGGAACCCTATATATACAATAATAGGGTAACTGGACTAGGGAGTGGGCAGTACGTCTCTTACGCGGTCTCCAATGGTGATAAGGTAAGGACGTGTATTGTTGCCAAAAAGAGTTTAAACCTTATCTTCCTTAGCAACAACAGTGGAGGAGACGTTACGGTAGCGAGATTGGAGTCTAAATCCGGAAGGGTTCACATTTTCATATCTCTATATCTACCGTACGAGCGACCTGACCCACCTGGACATGAAGTAGAGGAGCTGCTCGAAGATCTGGCTGACAAAGGGCATCTAATCATAGGTTGTGATGCCAACGCACACCACTTCCAATGGGGTAGCAACGATACCAACGTCAGAGGTGAGTCGATTTTTGATTTTATCTTAAAATATAATCTCAAAATTTGTAATAGGGGCAATGATGCAACATTCCAAATCAAAGACAGGGCAGAGGTCATTGACCCCACCCTAACTAACAAGGATGAATCCCTAATACAAGACTGGAAAGTCTCTCCTGAGTGCTCGTTTTCAGATCACCGTTAGATAGTTTTCAAAGTCTTAGTAGATAGTATTCCTCAAAAACCACATAGGAATCCAAGAAAGGCACATTGGGACAAATTTACGGAGCTGGCTACACCCAGGCTTCACTGTTTCGACAACATGGTCTTAACCTCAACCCTCGATATAGACAACTCCGTAAATGCGATAACGAGTGCTTTGATTGATTGCTAAAGTCTGTCCGTCTTCCTACCCAGGGAAGATATGTCAGTTTGGTGGTCAAAGCATTTAGCCAACTTAAGGAGGGACAGTAGACGACTGTATAATAGGGCCAACAAGACCAAACTACGTACTGACTGGGATGCCTATAAGGCATCCTTTAACAAGTACAACAGTGAGATCAAGAAGGCCAAGCGCACATCTTGGGTATGTTTCACGGAGTCGATTGAAAGTGTCAACGATGCCTCCAGGAAGGATCGTAAATCCATAGGAAGTATAAAACGGACTGACGGCACATGGACTGACTCTGGACTAGAGACTCTTAACCTGCTAGCCAACACACACTTCCCAGGCTGTATCGACGCTGCAAGCAATCGGCAAACCGATCAAGTGCATCGTGATCATACGGCTAGTGAACAAAACTTGGCTAACAGAATAGTAAGCATACCCAAAATCAAATGGGCAATAGATACATTCAAGCCTTTTAAATCTCCAGGACCAGACGGTATTATTCCCGCTATGATACAGCGTGTCTCAGCGTCATTATCCCTAATACTGGGGGAGATTTTCAAAGCTTGTCTGTGTCTATCCTACATTCCTGAAGCTTGGAGAGAAGTCACAGTTACTTATATCCCCAAAGCGGGGAAACCGAGTCACTCACTTCCCAAGGACTATAGACCAATAAGTCTCTCATCCTTTCTATTGAAAACTTTGGAAAGGCTGATAGACATAGAGATCAGATCTCTAGTACCCAAGACCGTCATTAGCAATGCTCAACATGCCCATATGAAAGGTAAGTCTGTTGAAACAGCGCAACACGATGTCGTAGGGTATATAGAGAAGAACATGAATGGTTCCTTATTCACCTGCCTTCCTCGATATTGAGGGAGCCTTTAACAACGTCACGCTAGAATCCATTCTTGATTCCTTATCAAAACTTAAAGTACCCCAACTCCTCATAGACTGGATTGATACCATGCTTAGCAGCAGAATTATCAACTCGAGCATTGGGGAAATATCCGTCAGGAAATCGGTCACGATGGGCACTCCGATTAATCGCCGGGAAATTCCTGCAAACAATCTCGGATCTAATGCAAGGAGCTCTAGGCGTGAACCTATCACCATTACTCTGGCTTTTGGTCATCAATAATATAATTATGGATCTAGAGGTAACAGGAACGAAAGTAGTCGCATACGCTGATGACGTCGTCCTATTAATCGCCGGGAAATTCCTGCAAACAATCTCGGATCTAATGCAAGGAGCTCTAGGCGTGAACCCATCAAAGACAGAGCTCGTCCTTTTCACTAAAAGACGTAAATACCCTACATTTACACCACCGAAACTAGATGGAGTCAGTTTAAACCTTTCGCTAGAAGCCAAATACATTGGCACCATCCTTGACCACCGACTAAGTTGGAAGAGGAACACCGAGGAACGAGGTAAGAGAGGCTTAATTGCACTCTATCCCTGCAAGAATTCTATAGGCAAGAGCTGGGGCCTCAAACCGCACATCATCAAATGGATGTATGAGTCAATCGTTCGCCCCATTCTAACCTATGGATCTCTAGTATGGTGGCATTCTTTGAAGAAGTTAACTTATCTACGACATATTAACAAAGTTCAACGGGCCGCATCCTTATTAATAACGGGTGCCTTCAGGAGCACGCCTCAAGCAGCACTGGATACTCTACTGGGTCTAGGCCCACTGAATTTATGTGTGGAGGAACAGGCATCCAGGAGTGCTCTTCGACTCAGAGAACTAGGTGAATGGCGCAGTCAACCCTTTGGACATTCTGCGATTCTAAGGCGTGTAAGGAATGTGGGAGAGACAGACTTTGCAAGTGACTATATTTCACCATCGACTAAGCTTCTACCCACCTGACATACACATACCTGACAGAGACGCCTGGGCTCAAAACAACCCACCTTTCCGCGGCCAGATTAGGATCCGAATCAACTACAATTCAAGCAGACAACTCGGTTAAACCACCACTGTGCCACTTCCTGCAGGTTATTCACAAACACTACTCTGAGAAGATCCAACAAAAATGGCTGGATGAAATTGGTTGTACCATCCCCAAACGAATCTGGCCCACGCTCTCGGAGAAGAGAACAAGCTCGCTGATGTCATTGTCAAAACCTGATTTAAAACTCGTGGTGGGCATCATCACAGGTCACTGTAAGGTGAGGGCTATGACATCGAAATGGGACAGCGACGGCATTAACTACTGTAGGATCTGTCAAGATGGAGAAGAAATCGAGACAATCGAACACTTACTCTGCCACTACCCAGCACTCATTAATGTGAGGCATAGGCTAGTGGGAGAACTAGTGTCACATGACTCGCTGATGTCATTGTCAAAACCTGATTTAAAACTCGTGGTGGGCATCATCACAGGTCACTGTAAGGTGAGGGCTATGACATCGAAATGGGACAGCGACGGCATTAACTACTGTAGGATCTGTCAAGATGGAGAAGAAATCGAGACAATCGAACACTTACTCTGCCACTACCCAGCACTCATTAATGTGAGGCATAGGCTAGTGGGAGAACTAGTGTCACATGACTTGTCGTCTTTTTCTAACACTGACCCAGTAGTAATACTTCAACTTGCCAGAAGACTCAAGTGGCTAAAGACGACACGGCAAACTCCTCAGCCGTAGATTCTCACTCTACTACACTATCCCTTATCTTCATCTTCTCTATCAATCACTTTTTCTTCTATCTCTCAAAACTCTTTTCTAGGATGAACACAATGGACCTATAGGTCTCCGAGTGGAGCGGTTGCCATATGGCAATCGCGCGTCCTTTAACCTAACCTAACCTATATTAATCCTTTTTCATAAAGAATTAAGAGGTAAAAAATTTTGTGAGAGGACAGTGTAGCCAGTACTGGGAACTTTTTTCCCCAAATCGAAGGTTTTAATTAGGAATCGGGATAAAAATTTACATTTGGAATCTGGGGATTTTTAGGGGACATTTGACACAGTTAGGCATATTAATGACAAATTATAATGGAAAACGACGGCAGGATTTTAGTGCGACTCTGTAATCCCTTTTTGAAATGTCACAAAATATGCCTAACCATGACTTCAAGCTTCTTATTGACTTATACCCATGGTAGAAGAATACGATAGTCGCATCGACACAGCTGCTGGGACAATGAACTGTCAAACCGAATTTGATATTGAAAATCGTGAATGAAAAATTATTACAATTTGTAAATTTCATTACAAACTCCGACTTACGTCGTATAAGAAAACATATAAAAATCGACTTATTTTTGACAAAGCCCTTAAAAAATGTTGACATGTCAATGTCCCCAAGCGTTGATGCATCTACCTATATTCTTCTACCATGCTTACACCTTTAGGTCTGTCTGGTTACTTTTACAACAGAAAATTCTTCCTGCAAGAATGAAGGCACAGATGCATAGTGCAGAGAAAGAAATAACTCTAGTTCATTAAAAACTTCAAAATTTTTTAAAATTTTGTTCCAGAGATATGTATTTGTACCCTGATTCCAGGAAAGTTTTTTTTGGATCTACAAAATCGATAATAAAACTTTTCCAACAAGTGGTCACATGATGTTATTATACCCTCCACCTTGGAAAGGAGGGTATATTAACTTTGCCATTCCGTTTGTAACATCCTTAAATATTCGTCGTAGACCCCATAAAGTATATATATTCATAATCAGCATAAAATTCTATGTCGATTTAACGATGTCCGTCTGTCTGTCTGTCTGTTGAAATCACGATACAGCCCACATTATTTGACGTAGAGCGCCAAAATTTAGCAGAGCTATTTGCATTGTGTCCAGAATGGTTGGTAATGAAAATGAGATATATCGGTCCACGTTCTGGTATAGTCCCCATATAACGGTACCTCCCGACATTCGGTAATTTGATTTTTTTTGCCACATTTTTTCACGGATTTGTCTGAAAATTGGTATTTATAGGTCATAATGGGTCCCAGTTCGTGTGGCGAGTCAATGTAATTATAAGTCCACGGCACCTCCCGACTTTCGGTAATTTGACGATTTTTGCCACATATTTTCACGGATTTGTCTGAAAATTGGTATTTGTAGGTCATAATGGGTTCTAGGTCGTGTGGCGGAACATTGTATGTATAGGTCCACCTTTTGATATAGTCCCCATATAACGCTACTTCCCGGCATTCGGTAATTTGATGATATTTGCCACATTTTTTCACGGATTTGTCCGAAAATTGGTATTTGTAGGTCATAATGGGTTCTAGTTTTTCGTTATTACAAGTCTCATTTAAATGTCCGATAAGCAAAAGGCCAGACCATCTTCCCTTTATCTTTTAGCGTAAAGTTTACTGAATTCATGTTGCCATATTCTATATTGATAATATGACAATAACAGCAAAATATGGAAAAACTCTTCGATTTTTTCGAAATTTTTCTCAGAGGTAGGTATTTTTACCTTGATTCCGGGAAATTTACTTTACCATTTTTTACTAGGGGACGGACCTGGGACCCCAGATTTTTGACCCGAAAATCCGGGTTCCCGGCCTGGACACGGACCCTATTACCAGATATAGACAATATAGGTATCGTTGGATAGCTTATGAAAATACCTATCCAACAAGTTATCACATGATGGGTTAAGTGAAGGTTCGGAAGTTATAGTCAGATTATCGATTTTTTGGACCCGGTTTTTTTTATAAAACCCCCAAAAAGGCCCATTATGGGGGTCAACAAAATTGATGCCAAATTATAGCTGACACTCTTACCTTTCCAAAATGCTACAATTTGTGCTAATACCTTTACTGAGTCCAAAGATATGGGTCTTTCCATCCGCATAACCCGATTCTAACCAGTTCATTAAAATTATGTTTTCAATAAAAAAAGGTTTATTTCGCGTATCCGTTGTTGGATTACAAGAGCATCACATTTAGAAAACTTTGGTTCGCGTTAGACGGTGTTGGACATACTCAGAGGAGAAAATCTCCAGCCTCGACCATCTTCCCTTTATCTTTTAACGTAAAGTTTACTGAATTCATGTTGCCATATTTTATATTGATAATAAGACAATAACAGAAAAATATATTTAAATAAAGAAATGGATAACGCAAATCATTTACGTTATATTGAAGAACTGAATTATAAATTTATATCACGAAATTAATTGCAAATTCGTTTTGTTTATTATTTTTCCTGGATCCAGTGTACTCTGACAACTCGGTTCTGTTCGATACATCGAACCAACGGTAAAATTGATGCTGTTGCTTTATAGGTAGCCCGGCTGGGTTTGAGATTTCCACATCTGGATAAGATTAACACCGGCTACTTCTGGCATTGAAAGGATTTTGGTTTTGGAAAAGATAGTTTGTGACTTCGTGTGAGCAGTATGTTTGTTTTCGTTCGCTTGTCGACTGGTTCGTGATCTCCAAAAATGGGACACTTACAACTTTTTGGAATATTAAAAAAAACGGGTCCACAAAACGATCATTTTTATATAACTCTCGAACAGATTCAAATAACCCCATCATGTGACCACTTGTTGAATAGTTCATTATTAGGGTATGGCATTGTTCATTAGGGCATGGCATATTATGTGAAATTTCATAAAGAATGCCAGAGCCGCAATCAAATTATGTCATTTCTCTTTTTAATTTCACATTAATATGCCCGCGCTGCCTTTTTGCCGACATTCAGCATTAGGTCTGCGTATTCGGGTCCCTCCCCCCAAAGAAAACAATTATATGGGGGCTATACCAAAACGTGGTCCATTTTCAATATCAAAAGCCCTGCAGTCATAATATACATTTAAGTGAAATTTAATCAACCTATATTGTTTCGTTCAGAAGCTTTTATGCTGATCAAGAATATATACTTTGGGTGTACTGGGTGAGATAAAAAACTGCAACATAGTCAAACGCCATAATTTTTACATTTTTTTAATTTTATTGAATGAAAGTAAAAACTGTGGGAAATAGCATGAATTGGTAACCTTTCAATGAAACCGGTATATATACGGTATGTATACGGTATTTTGACTGTCACTGCAAACAGCTATATTGTTTTCAGCGAAATTAAGAATAGTGCCATAGTGTCCTACTAAATATATTTTATTCCCTTACAAACTAATTTAATCCTAGGATACCTTATTATAAAATGTACTAAATTATCATTTAACATAACCTTGATATTAGACACTTCAATAATATCGGTAATAGTGATATTTGTAGACCTTCATTGATTAAATTCTCCAAATCGCAGGAGCCTACAATTGCTGCGTTAAATATTCCTAGTTTTGAAAGAGTGATAGATAACATTAGGTTCTCAAATTCTATGATAACAATTATATTTCTTGATAGCAGTTCCTCTTATAAATACTCAGTGTTTATCTGTTTTGTTTTTTCGTTATTAATCAAACTATATATTGTTTCTAATAATTCGTTTATATTTTCTTGAGTTTTAGTGTTAATGCTTATCTGCCTATATTCTGATTCAATGAGCTCTTTCTGTTTCTTTCCCGATATTCGGTATTTTGATGATTTTAGCGACATTATTCACCGGAATTCTTTTAAATTAGGTATTCGATGTTCGTAATGGATGCTTAATTTGGACAATTCCGATAGTTTTATGTTCGATATACGTTTATTTCTAATAGTATAAACCCATGTATATAAAAGATCTTACAAGTTATATTCATCCAACATACTTTCAAATTCTGCCAGTCTTAAACCGTTTAGCTTCATATTAAAAAAAAGTGAGCATGATATTAAATTGTGGATTTCCCGTGCCCGGTAGCTTGCAGGCTTTTTTGTGGCTTAGCTAGATTTTGTTAAGTGGATGTATACAGGACATCCTCTGTAGTTTGCAGTATGATTTCCACCGCAATTGCTGCACTTTTTGACGCTTGGGTCAGTTTTGGGATGTGGACATTTCGATGATTTGTGGAGGTCACCACAAGTAACACAAACCGATAGTAATTTGCAATACGTTTTGGTATGCCCATACTCTTGGCAGTTTGTACTTTGAGGTTGGCCTTTTCTTTTTTGAGGTTCTTCAATTTTCACACCGCGATTACAAAGAAGCCTAAGGCTATAAATTGGATGAAATTGTCCCTTTTTCTTTAGTTGCGAAGATTCGTAAGTTAGTTCTACTTTAAATATAGGTTTTGGAACTTTATTTAAAATGTTGATGATAGACTTTCTTTCGAATCCTTCTGCTGCGAGAGCATCTTTTATGTCCTCTATGTGTGTAGAACTATGAAGCCTTTTAATCACGACGACTAGTCCTTTTGAGCTCTTGATCTGATAGGTCTAATAATTCTTCTTCTCAGAATCCAGAGCACGAACTAGGTCCTTATAATGCGACTCAGTATAAGTTTGTATTTTCGTCTCTTGGAAATTTCCTGTCTTAAGAGATACCACGTGAAATTAGGTTTACCCAACATTTGGGTGAGTTCCTTCACGAGAGTGTTTGTAGTTTCTTCGCGAAGATAAAGTGGGGGAGGTTTTTGGGATCTAACCGGTTGTATCATTTCATCAGTCTCGTTATTCGAGCCGAGAATTGAGAATCTGTTGTTGCGGTCATTGTTTATAGACTTTTGGGTTTTAGCATTAGTTTCCTTGGTTGGAGTTCTAGAACTAGCTTTTCGCTTTGTTACTAAGACATATCGGTCCATGCCTGGAGGAACTTTGTTTTGCTTACTTGAAGCGATAGTTTCTTGATGTGCAATCGCATCATGTGATAGCACCTATATAGAATTTATTTTGGGCGTGTTTACATTGTTTTGCTTATATGGCATTTCTCTTGTTTCGTTGGGAGTAGTCTCACCTGGAAAATTGTTGTCATGAAAAACTCTCGGCGATGCCGATTTAGAACGGCTTTGAGGTTTAGCTGTAAGATACCAGCTTTCGTGGCGTTTTGGCGCGGTTGAGCTTAAATCTGTCGACGTCAAATTAAGGTATACGTTTTGCCCGTTCTCACTTACATTTCTCTCTTCCGTATGAGAGAGTGAAATAAATTTATAATTCAGTTCTTCAATATAAAATAAATGATTTGATTACCTTTTGCAAAGGTATAATTTTAATCGATTATTTTGATATAACTCCATATTCGAACCGTTTAAAAAAATAGCATCATGTGACCACTTGTTGGAAAAGTTTTATTATTATTTTTTTTTTTTGTGATACATAATACACACATCGATTTTGTAGATCCAAAAAAAAAACTTTCCCGGAATCAGGGTACATACATACATACAATATATATCTCTGGAACAAATTTTAAAAAAATTTTAAGTTTTTAATGAACTAGAGTTATTTCTTTCTCTGCACTATGCAACTGCGCCTTCATTCTTGCAGGAAGAATTTTCAGTTGTAAAAGTAACCAGACAGACCTAAAGGTGTAAGCATGGTAGAAGAATATAGGTAGATGCATCAACGCTTGGGGACATTGACATGTCAACATTTTTTAAGGGCTTTGTCAAAAATAAGTCGATTTTTATATGTTTTCTTATACGACGTAAATCGGAGTTTGTAATGATATGTATTTTTCCACAATTTTTACAAATTTTAATAATTTTTCATTCACGATTTTCAATATCAAAATCGGTTTGACAGTTCATTGTCCCAGCAGCTGTGTCGATGCGACTACCTGTATTCTTCTACCATGGGTATAAGTCATTAAGAAGCTTGAAGTCATGGTTAGGCATATTTTGTGACATTGCAAAAAGGGATTACAGAGCCGCACTAAAATCCTGCCGTCGTTTTCCATTATAATTTGACATTAATATGCCTAACTGTGTCAAATGTCCCCTAAAAATCCCCAGATTCCAAATGTAAATTTTTATCCCGATTCCTAATTAAAACCTCCGATTTGGGGAAAAAAGTTCCCAGTACTGGCCACACTGTCCTCTCACAAAATTTTTTACCTCTTACTTCTTTATGAAAAAGGATAAATATACGTGTCAACTTAATCCGACTGGTTGTAGAAAAGATGCAAAACTCCCTAGGCATTTTGGGAACATGGAAATATAACGGCTTCCTTCCAGAACTTGTGAGATGCCTCTAACGCTTTAATTTTAATTAAATATTCGAATTGTTCCCCCCATTATATGTGGTGTCTAAGGATCAAGTGACGAAAGTAGTTGCATTCAGCCTGATAATTGCATTGCATGCGTGCAATTATGATACTAATATTGTATTAAGTAAATTATTTGAATGCTATATAATGGAAATGGAGGCTGCAAAAAAATGTCCCATAGTGAACTCCTTAAAACGATCGACATTGTTGTTCATAACATATCAACTGAGGAAAAGAATAGGATCCTACCTGAGAATATTGAAGTCCTTTGTAAAACAGTATTGCATACATACAAACATTTTTCGCTTTATGGTAATTCAAAAATTGTGGATGAATACAACTTAAGTTATAAAGTCAATTCAATATTGTTGCCCAAAATGTTTCGTAAAATAGAAAATGAAATGTACTCATTTCATAACGCAGTAATTATAGATAATTTAATGCAAGTTTTCGACAGAAATATAAAAATAAGTTGTAACGTTGTAATGAATTGTAGTAAGTAGAAAACAATTTTGTATTTAATCATTACCCGCCTATTTGCATTACGGTCGTCTGAGTTTCATTTAGCATTAAAAGGAGTGCTACTTAATGTGAAATTCAACATATTGAGATATCTTTTTTGTGAAACTCGACAGAGTGTTTGCTACGAAAAATGTGTGATTTTAGAAGAAGAAATTTGTAATTTAATTAACAGAAAAAATGAAAAGAGCGTCGTTAACTTTATGAATTCAATGCTCACTTGTATTTCGAAGTCCTTTAAAGGAAAATTGCTATACCAAAATTGCTTGGAGAATAGTATTTTTCACAAAAGGATGCTCACTTTTTTTAATATGAAGCTAAACGGTTTAAGACTGGCAGAATTTGGAAGTATGTTGGATGAATATAACTTGTAAGAACTTTTATATACATGGGCTTATACTATTAGAAATAAACGTATATCGGACATAAAACTATCGGAATTGTCCAAATTAAGCATCCATTACGAACATCAAATACCTAATTTAAAAGAATTCCGGTGAATAATGTCGCTAAAATCATCAAAATACCGAATATCGGGAAAGAAACAGAAAGAGCTCATTGAATCAGAATATAGGCAGATAAGCATTAACACTAAAACCCAAGAAAATACATTGGCAAGCGTAAGAAGCTAGAGCAGCTTTGGCAGACGTTTGAATCGGCAGAAAACCAGATCCGCAAAGATCATCATAAAGGCGGAGTTGGAGAAGCTGAAGTCTGCCAAGGTCAATCTAGATAAACCCGCAAAGGCAAGATCGCCAGAAAATGATTCAGAACCCCAAGCATCAGCCCAGGTTAAGGAACCTGCGTCGGCTCAAGTTGAGGGACTGGCTCGAAGGGTAAAGGCGAGAATGACAGCCCTCGGTCGCCTTCTGCAGAGTTTGGAAAATATAGAAACGGGACAGTCAAAACAAGTCTATGTGATAAAAGAAGAGTCGATTAAAGGGCTGTGGAGTCAAATTACAGGCCTGTACGATGAAATTTGGCAACAGGTCGAGGATGCTTCGAGAATCGGGCTGAATCAAGACAACTACGATAGCCTAGAAGATGCGGTTCAAAGCAACTTGATAAGGCTGGCAATACTGAAAGAGAAATGCGGTGGCAATATAACAAGCACACCTCAATTGGGAACTGACTTGGTAGCACAAAGCTCACTTACACTACCAAAGGTAACAATCCCTCAATTCAATGGGGATTGTCTGAAGTTCTATGAACTCTTTCTGGAGATGGTGGACAAGCAGCATCTTCCTAATGTCCAAAAGATGTGGTACTTAAAAACAAATTTGTCGGGCGAAGCTGGAAAACTCATAAGCCACTTAGCCTTGACAGAGGACAACTACGCAACTGCATGGATGTTTCTCCAAGAACGGTACAATAACAAACGGGTTCTTGTTTCAACATTGGTAGAACGTATTCTGAACCAGCCAACAGGAACCTCATCAACCGCTTCTATCAAAGCTTTGCATGATACGACGAGGGAATGTATGCTGGCCCTGAACAACCTGGATATTGACACTTCGTCGTGGGACGCGCTATTGATCCAATTGATTACGAAGAAGTTGGATCATGCGTTGTACATATGGTTTATGCAATCGTTAAAAAGACCGAAGGAGGTCCCCTCCATGAAAGAACTCTTTGCATTTTTGGAATTGCAGTTTGAGTCAATGGAATCGATTGGGAAAGTGGCAACTGCTCACAAAGGTTCAAGCAAAGCTGTTTCGTCCATAACATCAATGGAGAATCACAGTAATTGCAAACTATGCAAAAATGGTCAACATCGTCTTTATCAATGTAAGCAATTCTTGGCGATGTCAGAATCTGAAAGATTCCAATGGGTACAACAACATAGAATGTGCGTGAACTGTTTTAAGGCTGATCATATAGCGAAAAACTGCACATCTGGTAACTGCAAGAAATGTAATAATAAACACAATACATTATTACATTTATCAAGGAGATCTCAATCACCATCAACAGGCTTAAATCAAACGTCAACCACAAGTAGCAATCATACACCAGTCAATACTGTTGTAATTTCTTCGGCATTAGCAGAAGATGAGAAGAACGTAATTCTTGCCACTGCGAGAGTCACCATAAAAGCTGCAAATGGTATGTCAGGCGGGTTCAGAGCTGTGCTTGATTCCGGTTCACAAGTAAATATTGTTACAGAACAGCTGATTAAAAGGTTATCAATTGTAACAACGGAGACCTCTTTGTCTATTGACGGAGTTGGAAAAATCCAGAAGAAGGCTTATCATCGTGTGAACATGCAAATGTTGTCTAACAATTCTGGATTTTCATTTTATTTGGAAGCATTTGTTTTACCAACGATTATACCTGCACAACCGAATCACGATTTGGACATATCTGGCAGATTCCAACGAGCATTAAATTGGCGGATCCAAATTTTAATATTCTAGGAAAAATTGACATCCTACTCGGGGCGGAGTTTTACTTCAGCCTAATGCAACCGGGTACAATAAAACTGAATAATAATCAACCAATTCTGCAGCATACTGCGCTTGGCTGGATTGTAGGCGGCTTAATAGAACAATCATCAACGAACGTCACATCAGCAGCGCTAACATGTGCAATTTTCGGTAGTGAAACTTCACTGGCACAATCAATTGAGAAGTTATGGAAACTCGAGGAAGTAGCATCAACAGAAAGGGTAATGTCTCCACTGGAAACCCGCTGCGAGTCTCATTATAATCAGCATGTCCAAACGGATCAGAACGGTAGATTCATTGTTAGTCTTCCTTTCCAAGAATCTCCAACAACATTGTGAAAATCTCATGCGATGGCGTATAACCGGTCCATGAGTCTTGAACGTCGGCTTCTTCAGAAGGATGATATCCGCATGCAATACATCAAGTTCATGAAGGAATATGAAATGCTAGAACACATGCAGAAAGTTGACGTGAATATAGTGTCGAACCCTAAATAATTCATTCCGCATCACTGTGTGCTTAAACCAGATAGTACCACGACAAAATTAAGGGTGGTATTTGATGCATCCGCGAAAACGTCATCGGGTCATTCGTTAAATGACTTTATGTACACAGGACCAACTGTGCAAAGCGAACTGTTCTCTATCCTGCTACGGTTCCGATTACCAAAGTTTGTCTTCACAACTGACATTGAAAAAATGTATAGACAAATCTTAATTCACCCCGATGATCAGAAATATCAACTGATCATTTGGAGGGAAGACCCATCGCACCCAGTTAGCTATTACAAGCTTAATACTGTTACATATGGAACTCGTGCAGCACCATACCTTGCCACAAAGTGTCTACAGAAAATCGCAGACGACAACTTGGATCGCTATCCCCTTGGTTCAGAAATGCTAAAGAAAACTTTTATATGGACGATGATCTCGGTGGTTCTGATAGCTTAAACATAGCGATGGAGACGCAAAAGGAATTGATAATCATTTTGAAAAAGCACGGCTTCAACTTAAGAAAATGGGCGTCAAACAGTCCAAGATTGCTAAGGGATATACCTTATATTGATCGGGAAGTCAATCTAGATTTTGATGAAAGCAAAACGATAAAGACTTTGGGACTATTTTGGATGCCTCAGGCCGACCGTTTTTGCGTGAAGGCAAATATTGATCATTGTCAAGTAATAACGAAACGATCAGTTACGTCTGAGCTAGCGAAACTCTTTGATCCACTTGGTCTGCTTGCACCAATTGTTGTAAAAGCAAAGATGTTTATCCAGCAGCTGTGGCAACTTGCATTAGGATGGGATGAACCATTACCCGAAAATCTTTGTGCTACCTGGAAAACATTTCGAAGCGAGTTGGAAGGTCACAACAATTTCAAAATACCACGACATGTATTCGGTGGGCAGATTCCGGCAAAGGTGCAATTACATGTGTTTGCCGGTGCGTTGGAGAAAGCGTTTGGCGCTGCTGTATACATTCGCTTTGTTACAAAGGATGGTCTCGTAGCTGTACGCCTGATCTGCGCTAAATCCAGAATTGCTCCGTTGAAACAGCAAACACTTCCTCGACTAGATCTTTGTGCCGCAGTGGTAGCAGCTGAACTGGGAAATAGAGTAAGGATTGACTTAAAGCTTCAAAGTCATTCCATGTTTCTATGGACCGACTCGGAAATTGTCCTTGTCTGGATAAAACCCCAGTCAACCTTATATAAGACATATGTGGCAAATAGGGTGTCAGTCATTCAAACATTGTCATTACCAGAGCAATGGAAGCACGTTCCGTCAAAGGAGAATCCTGCCGACATGCTTTCTCGAGGCCTGCAACCAGTAGACCTATATAAGAGTCGATTATGGTTTCATGGTCCAGTTTTTCTTCACGGAAAAGAGGAGTTGTGGCCTGCTAAATGTCCTCCTCAAAATGCTCTTACAAATAACATGGAGCTAAAGGTTGCCGCTACGACTGCTATAGTAACCTCTGACATCCACTTTATAGATGGAATCGATCACAAAAATTCCTTCAGGAGACTACAAAGGATTGTGTCATACGTCCTCAGATTCATAAGAAATGCGCGGATGCAAAGGTCTCAGCGGCCCAGAAGTAAGGCCCTTAACCCTGAGGAGTTACATGACTCCCTCCTGTTAATTACTTATGCTATACAATCGGCAGAATTCGCAACTGAAATAAAAGAGTTGAAAGCTGAGAAGCAAATTAGCAAACACAGCTCTCTATGCAGCCTGTCGCCGTACTTGGATGAAGACGGTGTCCTTCGCGTAGGTGGAAGATTGGAACATTCTATGCTTCAACCGGAGGCAAAACATCCAATAATATTGCCATATAACGGTCCATTAGTAAAATTGTTGTTTACGACGATTCATGAAGAAAACAAACATTGTGGACCTCAAGCGCTGTTAAACACAATAAGACAACGATTTTGGCCAATCAGAGGGAAAATAACTGCCAGATCAACGATTCAAAAATGTATAAGGTGCACCAGAGCACGACCCCAGCTGTATCAACAAATAATGGGACAGGTGCCAGCTACAAGAGTAACTCCCGCACGGCCATTTATAAACTCTGGAGTTGACTATTGTGGGCCATTTTGGATACATTACAAAGTGAGGGGCAAGCGACCAACCAAGGCTTATGTAGCTGTCTTCTGCTGCTTTGCGACAAAGGCAGTTCGCCTAGAACTTGTGTCTGATTTATCCACAGAAGCTTTTATTGGCGCACTTAAACGCTTCATTGCGCGGCGTGGACACTGCCAAAACATATATTGCGACAATGCTACGAACTTCGTTGGAGCCAAGAATAATTTAGCTATCTGAAAATATATATTCGGATAAAGCGCAAGAATCAAGAATCAATTATTTCAACCTCAAGAGCTAAAGGCATTCACTTTCATTTCATCCCACCAAGAGCACCGCATTTCGGAGGTTTATGGGAAGCAGCAGTGAAGTCCGCGAAACGCCTCTTGGTACGTAGCGTGTTAACGGAAAACCTAACACATGAGGAATTGGAAACGATCATAATCGAGATAGAAGCAATCCTAAATTCCCGGCCGCTCACGCCTTTGTCAAACGATCCGGATTGTCTTGAAGCATTGACACCAGGACACTTTTTAATCGGGGAGGCTTTAACTACACAAGTAGACAGTAGAGCAGAATCTGTTAAGACATCCAGCATATCTCATTGGAAGCTGCTCTCACATATCAAGCAGAAGTTCTGGAGAAGATGGTCGGATGAATACCTCCACGAACTGCAACAACGGAACAAATGGAGGAGAAAGATGAACAATCTTCGGAAAGGTGATATGGTCATCATCAAGGAAGATAATTTACCACCGATGAAGTGGCCATTGGGAAGAATTCTCAATGTGTTCGCTGGTGACGATGGAGCTGTACGAGTTGCTGATGTGAAAACATCAACTGGAGTATACAAACGGGCCATTCAGAGGCTGGCTCCACGGTTTCCAGAGGAGCATATTGAATTATCCACAGACCAGACGACGCAGGGTGACATCGGCTCTTCTAGGCAAGAGGAAGATGGGAAAGATACCATCCCGAGGAAAAGAATGAAGATCGCAAATTGCCCCATAATGCTATCAGTAATATTAGCCTTGCTTCTAATGCCTGTGGTCCTATGCGACATGCTGAAAATAACGCAATTTCACAATGATCTGGGATTATATTTTGAAGGCTTGGGAACAGTGAAACTTAACACGGCGGAATAGAAAATGTTGGTGTATTACGATTTAACGCCTTTTGCATCAGAAATAAAGTCGCTTTCAACCGGTTTACAATCGCTGCAGCAGATGTGTCCTGTAATTCAGCAACACGAGATGTGTGACATATTCGTGAACAATCTCAAACACATAAAAAATGAACTACTAAAGGAAAAGGAGTTATTTACCAACAGATGGTTTAAAAGATCTCCATTCAATATAGTCGGCAATATTGCGCGTTCACTTTTTGGTGTCCTTGATGCTGATTATGCGGAAGAAATTGCTAAAACCATTAGCAAGGCAAGAATAGAGCACGAGCACATGACAAGTCTGTTGAAAGCCCAAACTTCAATAGTTGACTCTACCATTAATGTCATAAAACAGGATGAGATCGGCAATCAACAAAAGATACAAGTGATCTCAGAAATGGTTGAGAAAATAAATAATGATGTTGCTAAAGAGTCTTCCCAGTTAAAAAAGTCACAGCTTGTCGGACTCTTGTCAACGTATCTGGTATTCTATAGAGTCGGAAATCATTAGTGTATTTCCGATACACATAATGGCAAAATAAGTCCACTTTTACTGTCTCCTCATCAATTGAGAGAAGAAATTAACATAATCAAGGCTAATCCTCCAATTTCGCATGTTTTACCAACGGACGATGAGAACTTGATTGAGCTCTATAAACTTATGAGCGTCAAGGGTGCAGTGACAAAGCATGAAGTCATCTTCGAGGTCAAGATACCCTTAGTCAAGCAACAGTTTTTTGAACTATTCATGGCGGTACCTGTTCCAACAATAAGGAATGGTACTCTAATAGCCATTAACCTAGAAAAGTCATATTTGGCTACAGTGGCGCATAGAGACGAATACATACTTTTCCAACCTGAGGACATATCAAGATGCCTTAAACCAAAGAATGACCAATACATCTGTAGAAATCAGCGTTCCAAACTCCGGAGGAACGCAGTCGCCAACCCCTGTGAAGTCAATACCTTTAATAATCATTCAACTGCCAATTGCAATCTCAACAAAATTATTGGATCTACAGTATGGACCCAATTGCATCATCAAAATAGATGGATCTTCGCTACTACTATTGAATGAATCAACTCTTAAGCATTTGCCACAACTTATCCACTCCACCAGTCTTCACCATCATGCAGTTAGCTACACCTCGTAATGTTGCTGCATTATTATTCTGCTTGGTCTGCTGAGTTGGAGAATGCATTTAAAGTTCAACAAAACATCTCAATTTACACCTACTCCAGCTGCAAGAACTCACCAATCTGCGACAAATGGCTCCGTTTCTGCTTGAACACTGTCAACGCGGCGGAGAATGTTAACACATACGTATCTACATACATATTTATATTTAAGTTGTAGTTTAGTTATGTCGTATTTACAGCTTTATTTTAGTTTGTTAATTCAGCATTTTTATGTAAGCCATTTATTAACGTTTATTTAGTTTCAATGTATAATAATTTCATTTATTCACTTTGTATTAATAATATTTGACCTAGTTTTACTTTATGCATATATATATATATATATATATATATATATATATATATATATATATATATATATATATATATATATATATATATATATATATATATAACAAAATGATACCGTAAAATATCTCGGAATGCACCTGGACCGAAGACCAATTATGGCATACAGCTCTGGGGCACAGCTAGTGCGTCTAACGTAAGTAAACTACAAAGAAGACAATCGAATATTCTTCGATCTATTACAGGTGCACCATGGTACATGGCCTAAATATACTTACTGTTGAAGAAGAAATAAAGAAGCTTTGCCGAAAGTACTTAAACAAACTATCCGAGCACCCAAATAGCTTGACCCGCCAACTCCTACTATTCAGAGGACACGATAGACTGCGTAGACGTGACACTCTTTCTATCATATAGTTTATTTTTTTGTCTTACTCTCAGTCGCCCACTTTTATACTTCTAGAGGTAGTCGTATGCTAAATTGGAAGCTGCTCCTGTGAAGATATCAAAAAGACTATTACTGTAGTCCGCGGGATGACTAGATATAACTGTATCTAAACAAAGCATCATTATATCCGTAAGACTATTTCTGTAGTCCGCGATTCACTTAGATATAACTGAATCTAAACTAATCTTAACTACCTACTCAATTAATTCACGGATATAACTGTAACCACAAACGCACAAAAAACACACATCTATATAATAAAAAAAAAATTAACAATAATTAATAATTAAAGCATGAAAAAAATATGGGTGATTGTATTGACAACCTCCCTATAAAAAATATTAGTATGAAACCTTATTGTTATTTTCATTAAATATATGAAAGATGTTACGTGCTGCCTAAATGATCTGGGCGTTATGTCATTATGAACCGCCTACATTAGACGACATACTGTGTCCGCTTGACGCGGTGCATGGTGGGGTTCCGACAAGCTCAATCGGGGCACATTTTTTTTGTCAGGGGGTTCTCAACCCTAGGTTTCGAAATATTAAAAAGGAAACAGAAAATGAACACAAAAACCAATAAAAATAAAACGACAAACACGACATACAACCATGACAAGGGAACTTGGTATTTTGGTTCCCACACTTTGCCCGCCCATCCTTGACCCTTCGATCCAGAATAATTAATTGATAATTTCAAAGGGCCCCAAAACCCACTAACACTTTATACTCAGTTACATACAACCTAAATCCCTCTCTTACAAGAAACAGTTAGAAGTTCATATTACTAAACATATAAAACTTAAAAACAATTTATTTTCATTTCGTCTTAATCCTAATTACTAAGTCTAAACAAAACAAATTTAATTCTGGAATTCGTAACACCTTTAATTTTCATGATCCATTATTTAGGCAACCACCAAATTATCTTAGGACTTACAAAATATTTGCCAAATCTGGCCGATCACACAAATTTTATAAATTCCCTAAAAGAGCTCTCTAAGTAATTATTTTTGGACATCACCATTCAGTCCATGCAAAAAAATATTTAAATGGTCCTATTCTCTTGGGGTAACCCTACACTAACTTTCTTTAACTGGGTGTTAAAAAATCCTAACAAAACATCGATAACTCAACAAATGAACCTTATATACTAACTTACTAATAATGGACGTTCACAGTTAACCTAACATTAAAACATAAATATAATTGGTCTTATTTTGTTCGTCTCTGTTTGTTGTTATTTCTTTCCCTGCACTATGCATCTGCGCCTTCATTCTTGCAGGAAGAATTTATATGTATATATATATATATATATATATATATATATATATATATATATATATATATATATATATATATATATATATATATATATATGTACATATATATATATATATATATAAAGATACCGTAAAATATCTCGGAATGCACCTGGACCGAAAACTTACATGGAAGCAACACATCGATGCAAAAATCACGCAAATTAAACTAAAAAAGGCCAATCTTGAGTGGTTAATTGGTATACGTTCTTCTATTAAATTAGAGTACAAAGTCCTATTATATAAGACTGTAATAAAGCCAATTTGGAATTATGGCATACAGCTCTGGGACACAGCTAGTGCGTCTAACGTAAGTAAACTACAAAGAAGACAATCTAATATTCTTCGATCTATTACAGGTGCACCATGGTACATAAGGAACGCAAACATCCACAAGGGCCTAAATATACTTACTGTTGAAGAAGAAATAAAGAAGCTTTGCCGAAAGTACTTAAACAAACTATCCGAGCACCCAAATAACTTGACCCGCCAACTCCTACTATTCAGAGGACACGATAGACTGCGTAGACGTGACACTCTTTCTATCATATAGTTTATTTTTTTGTCTTGCTCTCAGTCGTCCACTGTTATACTTCTAGAGGTAGTCGTATGCTAAATTGGAAGCTGCGTGATTTTTGCATCGATGTGTTGCTTCCATGTAAGTTTTCGGTCCAGGTGCATTCCGAGATATTTTACGGTATCTTTATATATATATATATATATATATGTACATATATATATATATATATATATATATATATATATATATATATATATATATATATATATATATATATGTACATATATATATATATATAAAGATACCGTAAAATATCTCGGAATGCACCTGGACCGAAAACTTACATGGAAGCAACACATCGATGCAAAAATCACGCAAATTAAACTAAAAAAGGCCAATCTTGAGTGGTTAATTGGTATACGTTCTTCTATTAAATTAGAGTACAAAGTCCTATTATATAAGACTGTAATAAAGCCAATTTGGAATTATGGCATACAGCTCTGGGACACAGCTAGTGCGTCTAACGTAAGTAAACTACAAAGAAGACAATCTAATATTCTTCGATCTATTACAGGTGCACCATGGTACATAAGGAACGCAAACATCCACAAGGGCCTAAATATACTTACTGTTGAAGAAGAAATAAAGAAGCTTTGCCGAAAGTACTTAAACAAACTATCCGAGCACCCAAATAACTTGACCCGCCAACTCCTACTATTCAGAGGACACGATAGACTGCGTAGACGTGACACTCTTTCTATCATATAGTTTATTTTTTTGTCTTGCTCTCAGTCGTCCACTGTTATACTTCTAGAGGTAGTCGTATGCTAAATTGGAAGCTGCTCCTGTGAAGAAATCAAAAAGACTATTACTGTAGTCCGCGGGAGGATTTCTGAAGAATTCGATAAGACTATTACTGTAGTCCGCGGGATGACTAGATATAACTGTATCTAAACAAAGCATCATTATATCCGTAAGACTATTTCTGTAGTCCGCGATTCACTTAGATATAACTGAATCTAAACTAATCTTAACTACCTACTCAATTAATTCACGGATATAACTGTAACCACAAACGCACAAAAAACACACATCTATATAATAAAAAAAAAATTAACAATAATTAATAATTAAAGCATGAAAAAAATATGGGTGATTGTATTGACAACCTCCCTATAAAAAATATTAGTATGAAACCTTATTGTTATTTTCATTAAATATATGAAAGATGTTACGTGCTGCCTAAATGATCTGGGCGTTATGTCATTATGAACCGCCTACATTAGACGACATACTGTGTCCGCTTGACGCGGTGCATGGTGGGGTTCCGACAAGCTCAATCGGGGCACATTTTTTTTGTCAGGGGGTTCTCAACCCTAGGTTTCGAAATATTAAAAAGGAAACAGAAAATGAACACAAAAACCAATAAAAATAAAACGACAAACACGACATACAACCATGACAAGGGAACTTGGTATTTTGGTTCCCACACTTTGCCCGCCCATCCTTGACCCTTCGATCCAGAATAATTAATTGATAATTTCAAAGGGCCCCAAAACCCACTAACACTTTATACTCAGTTACATACAACCTAAATCCCTCTCTTACAAGAAACAGTTAGAAGTTCATATTACTAAACATATAAAACTTAAAAACAATTTATTTTCATTTCGTCTTAATCCTAATTACTAAGTCTAAACAAAACAAATTTAATTCTGGAATTCGTAACACCTTTAATTTTCATGATCCATTATTTAGGCAACCACCAAATTATCTTAGGACTTACAAAATATTTGCCAAATCTGGCCGATCACACAAATTTTATAAATTCCCTAAAAGAGCTCTCTAAGTAATTATTTTTGGACATCACCATTCAGTCCATGCAAAAAAATATTTAAATGGTCCTATTCTCTTGGGGTAACCCTACACTAACTTTCTTTAACTGGGTGTTAAAAAATCCTAACAAAACATCGATAACTCAACAAATGAACCTTATATACTAACTTACTAATAATGGACGTTCACAGTTAACCTAACATTAAAACATAAATATAATTGGTCTTATTTTGTTCGTCTCTGTTTGTTGTTATTTCTTTCCCTGCACTATGCATCTGCGCCTTCATTCTTGCAGGAAGAATTTATATGTATATATATATATATATATATATATATATATAACAATATATATATATATATATATATATATATATATATATATATATATATATATATATATATATATATATATATATATATATATATGTACATATATATATATATATATATATATATATATATATATATAAAGATACCGTAAAATATCTCGGAATGCACCTGGACCGAAAACTTACATGGAAGCAACACATCGATGCAAAAATCACGCAAATTAAACTAAAAAAGGCCAATCTTGAGTGGTTAATTGGTATACGTTCTTCTATTAAATTAGAGTACAAAGTCCTATTATATAAGACTGTAATAAAGCCAATTTGGAATTATGGCATACAGCTCTGGGACACAGCTAGTGCGTCTAACGTAAGTAAACTACAAAGAAGACAATCTAATATTCTTCGATCTATTACAGGTGCACCATGGTACATAAGGAACGCAAACATCCACAAGGGCCTAAATATACTTACTGTTGAAGAAGAAATAAAGAAGCTTTGCCGAAAGTACTTAAACAAACTATCCGAGCACCCAAATAACTTGACCCGCCAACTCCTACTATTCAGAGGACACGATAGACTGCGTAGACGTGACACTCTTTCTATCATATAGTTTATTTTTTTGTCTTGCTCTCAGTCGCCCACTGTTATACTTCTAGAGGTAGTCGTATGCTAAATTGGAAGCTGCTCCTGTGAAGAAATCAAAAAGACTATTACTGTAGTCCGCGGGAGGATTTCTGAAGAATTCGATAAGACTATTACTGTAGTCCGTGGGATGACTAGATATAACTGTATCTAAACAAAGCATCATTATATCCGTAAGACTATTTCTGTAGTCCGCGATTCACTTAGATATAACTGAATCTAAACTAATCTTAACTACCTACTCAATTAATTCACGGATATAACTGTAACCACAAACGCACAAAAAACACACATCTATATTATAAAAAAAAATTAACAATAATTAATAATTAAAGCATGAAAAAAATATGGGTGATTGTATTGACAACCTCCCTATAAAAAATATTAGTATGAAACCTTATTGTTATTTTCATTAAATATATGAAAGATGTTACGTGCTGCCTAAATGATCTGGGCGTTATGTCATTATGAACCGCCTACATTAGACGACATACTGTGTCCGCTTGACGCGGTGCATGGTGGGGTTCCGACAAGCTCAATCGGGGCACATTTTTTTTGTCAGGGGGTTTTCAACCCTTCCACCATCAGCCCTAGGTTTCGAAATATTAAAAAGGAAACAGAAAATGAACACAAAAACCAATAAAAATAAAACGACAAACACGACATACAACCATGACAAGGGAACTTGGTATTTTGGTTCCCACACTTTGCCCGCCCATCCTTGACCCTTCGATCCAGAATAATTAATTGATAATTTCAAAGGGCCCCAAAACCCACTAACACTTTCCACTCAGTTACATACAACCTAAATCCCTCTCTTACAAGAAACAGTTAGAAGTTCATATTACTAAACATATAAAACATTAAAACAATTTATTTTCATTTCGTCTTAATCCTAATTACTAAGTCCAAACAAAACAAATTTAATTCTGGAATTCGTAACACCTTTAATTTTCATGATCCATTATTTAGGCAACCACCAAATTATCTTAGGACTTACAAAATATTTGCCAAATCTGGCCGATCACACAAATTTTATAAATTCCCTAAAAGAGCTCTCTAAGTAATTATTTTTGGACATCACCATTCAGTCCATGCAAAAAAATATTTAAATGGTCCTATTCTCTTGGGGTAACCCTACACTAACTTTCTTTAACTGGGTGTTAAAAATCCTAACAAAACATCGATAACTCAACAAATGAACCTTATATACTAACTTACTAATAATGGACGTTCACAGTTAACCTAACATTAAAACATAAATATAATTGGTCTTATTTTGTTCGTCTCTGTTTGTTGTTATTTCTTTCTCTGGACTATGCATCTGCGCCTTCATTCTTGCAGGAAGAATTTTCAGTTGTAAAAGTAACCAGACAGACCTAAAGGTGTAAGCATGGTAGAAGAATATAGGTAGATGCATCAACGCTTGGGGACATTGACATGTAAACATTTTTAAAGGGCTTGGTCAAAAATAAGTCGATTTTTACATGTTTTCTTATACGACGTAAATCGGAGTTTGTAATGATATGTATTTTTCAACAATTTTTACAAGTTTTAATAATTTTTTATTCACGATTTTCAATATCAAAATCGGTTTGATATTATATATATATAAATATATATAAATATATATATATATATATATATATATAAATATATATATATATAAATATATATATATATATATATAAATATATATATATATATATATAATATATATCGCATCGACACAGCTGCTGGGACAATGAACTGTCAAACCGATTTTGATATTGAAAATCGTGAATAAAAAATTATTAAAATTTGTAAAAATTGTTGAAAAATACATATCATTACAAACTCCGATTTACGTCGTATAAGAAAACATATAAAAATCGACTTATTTTTGACCAAGCCCTTAAAAAATGTTGACATGTCAATGTCCCCAAGCGTTGATGCATCTACCTATATTCTTCTACCATGCTTACACCTTTAGGTCTGTCTGGTTACTTTTACAACTGAAAATTCTTCCTGCAAGAATGAAGGCGCAGATGCATAGTGCAGAGAAAGAAATAACTCTAGTTCATTAAAAATTTTAAATTTTTTTAAAATTTGTTCCAGAGATATGTATTTGTACCCTGATTGCGGGAAAGTTTTTTTTTGGATCTACAAAATCGATGTGTGTATTATGTATCACAAAAGAAAAAAAGAAAAAATAATAAAACTTTTTCAACAAGTGGTCACATGATATTATTTTTTTAAACGGTTCGAATATGGAGTTATATCAAAATAATCGATTAAAATTATACCTTTGCAAAATGCCACATTATGGCCGGTTATTACATCTTTCCTATAGATAAAAACGTGGTGTTGTCTGACACATAAATCGTTTTTCGTTATTACAAGTCTCATTTAAATAAAAATTGTCTGATAAGCAAAAAGCCAGACCATCTTCCCTTTATCTTCTAACGTAAAGTTTACTGAGTTCATGTTGCTATATTTTATATTGATAATATGACAATAACAGCAAAATATATTTAAATAAAGAAATGGACAACGCAAATCATTTATTTTATATTGAAGAACTGAATTATAAATTTATTTCACTCTCTCATACGGAAGAGAGAAATGTAAGTGAGAACGGGCAAAACGTATACCTTAATTTGACGTCGACAGATTTAAGCTCAACCGCGCCAAAACGCCACGAAAGCTGGTATCTTACAGCTAAACCTCAAATCCGTTCTAAATCGGCTTCGCCGAGAGTTTTTCATGACAACAATTTTCCAGGTGAGACTACTCCCAACGAAACAAGAGAAATGCCATATAAGCAAAACAATGTAAACACGCCCAAAATAAATTCTATAAACGTGCTATCACATGATGCGATTGCACATCAAGAAACTATCGCTTCAAGTAAGCAAAACAAGAGGCAAAACAAAGTTCCTCCAGGCATGGACCGATATGTCTTAGTAACAAAGCGAAAAGCTAGTTCTAGAACTCCAACCAAGGAACCTAATGCTAAAACCCAAAAGTCTACAAACAATGACCGCAACAACAGATTCTCAATTCTCGGCTCGAATAACCAGACTGATGAAATGATACAACCGGTTAGATCCCAAAAACCTCCCCCACTTTATCTTCGCGAAGAAACTACAAACACTCTCGTGAAGAAACTCACCCAAATGTTGGGTAAACCTAATTTCACGTGGTATCTCTTAAGACAGGAAATCTCCAAGAGACGAAAATACAAACTTATACTGAGTCGCATTATAAGGACCTAGTTCGTGCTCTGGATTCTGAGAAGAAGAATTATTAGACCTATCAGATCAAGAGCTCAAAAGGACTAGTCGTCGTGATTAAAAGGCTTCATAGTTCTACACACATAGAGGACATAAAAGATGCTCTCGCAGCAGAAGGATTCGAAAGAAAGTATATCATCAACATTTTAAATAAAGTTCCAAAACCTATATTTAAAGTAGAACTAACTTACGAATCTTCGCAACTAAAGAAAAGGGGACAATTTCATCCAATTTATAGCCTTAGGCTTCTTTGTAATCGCGGTGTGAAAATTGAAGAACCTCAAAAAAGAAAAGGCCAACCTCAAAGTACAAACTGCCAAGAGTATGGGCATACCAAAACGTATTGCAAATTGCTATCGGTTTGTGTTACTTGTGGTGACCTCCACAAATCATCGAAATGTCCACATCCCAAAACTGACCCAAGCGTCAAAAAGTGCAGCAATTGCGGTGGAAATCATACTGAAAACTACAGAGGATGTCCTGTATATATCCACTTAACAAAATCTAGCTAAGCCACAAAAAAGCCTGCAAGCTACCGGGTACGGGAAATCCACAATTTAATATCAAACAGCTGAGCTGAGAAATGACTCACCCAACTATAAACATTCAAATATAGAATCATCTATCGAAAAACTAATCGTTACCAAGAATTCTTTTATGACAAGTATGCAAAGCATGATGTAAGAAATTGTGAGAAATCAATTTATGATTGTGCAAGTAGTTTTAAAACAAAAATTGATAAAAGTCGAATCCTTTTTTTGGAACGCAAACGGCTTAAGCCAACATAAACACAAAGTCGAAAACTTTATTCACTCACTCAACATACACATTTTACTGGTATCTGAAACTCATTTCACTTCTAGAAACTGTTTAAGAATAAACGGTTACAGTACATACTACACTAAACACCCTAGTGGGAGAGCTTGCGGTTGCACCGCGGAATATAAGTTTGACCAACTACAAGCTACCACAGTTGCACTATCTTCAACGAATACAGCTATATCTGCAATGTATTGTCCTCCGGGACATAGTATAAGCAAAGACAAATTCGCACACCTTTTCTCATCTCTTGGTAGTAGATTCATTGCAGCTGGAGATTATAATGCCAAATTCTGGGGATC
This sequence comes from Musca domestica, assembly GCF_030504385.1. Lineage (NCBI taxonomy): Eukaryota > Metazoa > Arthropoda > Insecta > Diptera > Muscidae > Musca > Musca domestica. The sequence goes on along the minus strand of NW_026712172.1, from coordinate 508,957 downwards.
TAGACTTATTACACAGCTTTTAAACTGCATTTCGTCCGCTAAACTGGACGTGTTATCTACTGGCCAGCCTACTTACTGGCCTTCAGACCTGCAAAAACGTCCTGACTTAATTGACTTTGCGGTAACAAAGAATATTAGGAGAAAACAGATTTCCATGGCACCCTCGTTTGACTTGTCGTCAGACCATTCCCCAACTATAATAACTTTAAATGGTGTTCAACTCGCAACTTTCCCGGATTATCTACCAAATAAATATACAAACTGGATGAAGTACAAAAAATATGTCAGTACACATGTGAATTCTAACACGTCTCTAAAGTCCGGAGAAGAAATTGACAATGCAGTTAAAATATTTACTTCGATAGTCAACACCGCTGTCAATGTTGCCACTCCCACTAAATTTTCTAAACTAGAAAATAATTCGTACAATCCATCGACATTTCGAAAACTCGTGTCTGATAAAAGAAAGGCCAGAAGAGAATGGCAGAAGCACCGATCACCTAGGTTTCGGGAAAAACAAGAAGAATGTGAAAAACTCTGACAACAAGCACTCAAATTAAATGAAGAGCGAAACCTAAAAATATACCTAATTAACCTGGATCCCACAGAGAGAAGTGACTACAGCTTATGGAAAGTCACAAAAAACTTAAATAGACCTATCGCCCACGAATCCCCAATTCGCCTAGAAAATGGGACTTGGGCAAGAACTGCAGAAGAAAAAGTGAACGCATTTGCCAAACACCTTGAATCTGTATTTACCCCAAATCCCGGACCATCGACAGTTGTTCAACCTTTAATTGATGACATTGTTCCGAATCCAATACGATTTTCTCTAAAATAAATCGAAAGACCTATAGCCTCGATGAAACTAAAAAATCCCCGGGTAACTCCAAACATGCTCAAGAAATTACCAACACAGGCCGTTGAACTATTGTTATTTATAATTAACAGCATTCTTCGAGTAGGGTACTTCCCGTCTGTATGGAAAGAAACTGAAATAGTAATGATTCCGAAACCTGAAAAAGATCCAACGTAGGTAAAATCGTATAGACCCATCAGTCTTCTATCTATGCTCTCAAAGCTGTTCGAAACAACATTACTAAGGAAGTTAACTCCCCATATTACAAGTAGCAACATTATCCCCGACCACCCCGATCGACTTCCGCAAGAACCACAGTACTATTGAGCAATAGTCACAAACATTAGAATGGCATTCGAAAGGAAGGAATACTGCTCCGCGTTATTTATTGACATTTCCCAAGCGTTTGGCAGAGTATGGCATATTGGAATTCTCCGCGTTATTTATTGACATTTCCCAAGCGTTTGACAGAGTATGGCATATTGGAATTCTATACAAAAATTGTGAAACTCTACCTAAAAACACTCATAAACTTTTTTGTAGTTATTTATCAAATCGTACGTTTGTTGTTAAATCGAAAGACGTACTTTCAAATTCGAGAAAAATATTGGCTGGCGTCCCACAGGGTAGTATCTTAGGACCAATTCTGTATGTGTTATTTACTGCCGATATGCCCACAACCATGAAACTCTAACCTCAACGTTTGCTGATGATACTGCTTTCATTAGCATACACAAGAATCCTCTGATTACGTCGGAAAAACTACAATACCATGTATATCTTCTCGAAAATTTGCTGATAAATGCAAGCAAGTGCATACACGTTACTTTTACTCTAAGACGTGAATTTTGCCCCACGATAAAAATCTTTAATACTCAAGTTCCACAGAAAGATACCGTAAAATATCTCGGAATGCACCTGGACCGAAGACTTACATCGATGCAAAAATCATGCAAATTAAACTAAAAAAGGCCAATCTTGAGTGGTTAATTGGTATACGTTCTTCTATTAAATTAGAATACAAAGTCCTATTATATAAGACTGTAATAAAGCCAATTTGGAATTATGGCATACAGCTCTGGGGCACAGCTAGTGCGTCTAACGTAAGTAAACTACAAAGAAGACAATCGAATTTTCTTCGATCTATTACAGGTGCACCATGGTACATAAGGAACGCAAACATCCACTAGGGCCTAAATATACTTACTGTTGAAGAAGAAATAAAGAAGCTTTGCCGAAAGTACTTAAACAAACTATCCGAGCACCCAAATAGCTTGACCCGCCAACTCCTACTATTCTGAGGACACGATAGACTGCGTAGACGTGACACTCTTTCTATCATATAGTTTATTTTTTTGTCTTACTCTCAGTCGCCCACTGTTATACTTCTAGAGGTAGTCGTATGCTAAATTGGAAGCTGCTCCTGTGAAGAAATCAAAAAGACTATTACTGTAGTCCGCGGGAGGATTAGTGAAGAAATCGATAAGACTATTACTGTAGTCCGTGGGATGACTAGATATAACTGTATCTAAACAAAGCATCATTATATCCGTAAGACTATTTCTGTAGTCCGCGATTCACTTAGATATAACTGAATCTAAACTAATCTTAACTACCTACTCAATTAATTCACGGATATAACTGTAACCACAAACGCACAAAAAACACACATCTATATTATAAAAAAATTAACAATAATTAATAATCAAAGCATGAAAAAAATATGGGTGATTGTATTGACAACCTCCCTATAAAAAATATTAGTATGAAACCTTATTGTTATTTTCATTAAATATATGAAAGATGTTACGTGCTGCCTAAATGATCTGGGCGTTATGTCATTATGAACCGCCTACATTAGACGACATACTGTGTCCGCTTGACGCGGTGCATGGTGGGGTTCCGACAAGCTCAATCGGGGCACATTTTTTTGTCAGGGGGTTCTCAACCCTTCCACCATCAGCCCTAGGTTTCGAAATATTAAAAAGGAAACAGAAAATGAACACAAAAACCAATAAAAATAAAACGACAAACACGACATACAACCATGACAAGGGAACTTGGTATTTTGGTTCCCACACTTTGCCCGCCCATCCTTGACCCTTCGATCCAGAATAATTAATTGATAATTTCAAAGGGCCCCAAAACCCACTAACACTTTCCACTCAGTTACATACAACCTAAATCCCTCTCTTACAAGAAACAGTTAGAAGTTCATATTACTAAACATATAAAACATTAAAACAATTTATTTTCATTTCGTCTTAATCCTAATTACTAAGTCTAAACAAAACAAATTTAATTCTGGAATTCGTAACACCTTTAATTTTCATGATCCATTATTTAGGCAACCACCAAATTATCTTAGGACTTACAAAATATTTGCAAAATCAGGCCGATCACACAAATTTTATAAATTCCCTAAAAGAGCTCTCTAAGTAATTATTTTTGGACATCACCATTCAGTCCATGCAAAAAAATATTTAAATGGTCCTATTCTCTTGGGGTAACCCTACACTAACTTTCTTTAACTGGGTGTTAAAAAATCCTAACAAAACATCGATAACTCAAACAAAACGTAAATCGTTAAATGATATAATGTATACAGGACCAATCGTACAAAGTGAATTGTTTTCTATTTTGCTGAGGTTTCGATTGCCAAAAGTCGTCTTCTCAACCGATATTGAAAAGATGTACAGGCAGATTGTAATGCATTCCGATGATCAAAGGTCTCAACAACTTTAAGATACCGCGACATGTATTCTGTGGGGAGATCCCGACTAAAATCCAGTTGCATGTGTTTGCCGATGCATCGAAAAGAGCTTTTGGCGCGGCTATTTATATTCGTTTTATTGGAAAAGATGGACGAGTCGTTGTACGTTTGATCTGTGCTAAATCCAGGGTAGCTCCTTTGAAAAAACAAACTCTACCACGATTAGAGCTATGTGCCGCAGTGGTAGCAGCTCAACTGGCTACCAGGGTGAAAAATTACCTAAGGCTTCAGAATAATCCGATGTTTTTATGGACTGATTCTGAAATAGTACTCGCCTGGATAAAATCAAGGTCCAACGTATATAAGACTTTTGTGGCTAATAGGGTATCCACCATACAAAACTTAACATTGCCAGAACAATGGAACCACGTTAAGTCAAAAGAAATCCTGCCGACATTTTATCCCGAGGACTCTCGCCAGCTGATCTTTCTAAATGCCGATTATGGTTTCATGGTCCAGTTTTTCTTCATGGAAAGGAAGAACTATGGCCGACCAAATTCTCTCCGCAAGAGGATATAACAAATAGCATGGAGTTAAAGACTGCAGCTACGACGTCAATAGTAGCTTCTGACATGCATCTAATACATATGATCGAGCACAAAAATTCATTCAGGAAGTTACAAAGAATTTTGGCATACGTGCTTAGATTCACCAGCAATGCACGTATGCAAAAGGCACACCGGCCTCAACATATAGCAGTGTCTTCCAACGAATTAGACGACTCCCTTCGTCGAATAATTCAAGCCGTACAATCATCCGAATTTGCACCTGATATCAACGCATTGAAGGCTGAAAAGCAGATTAATAAGCATAGCTCGCTATGCAGTTTATCACCGTTTTTGGATGATGAAGGCATTCTTCGCGTTGGAGGAAGATTGGAATATGCTATGCTACAAATGGATGCGAAACACCAAATGATATTGCCTTATAATGATCCTTTGGTGAAATTGCTATTTAAGACAGTTCATGAACAAAATAAACATTGTGGAGCTCAAGCCCTGTTAAACGCAATAAGACAGCGATTCTGGCCAATAAAAGGCAAGATAACAGCAAGGTCTACCGTTCAAAGATGCATAAAATGTAATAGAGCGCGACCACAACTGTATCAACAAATAATGGGAAATTTGCCAGCAACAAGGGTAGTTCCTGCTCGACCATTTATCAACTCTGGAGTCGACTACTGTGGGCCATTTTGGATACATTACAAGGTCAGGGGCAAGCGACCAACAAAGGCTTATGTCGCCGTATTCTGCTGCTTTGCAACAAAGGCTGTTCATTTAGAGCTCGTATCGGACCTATCAACCGAATCATTCATTGGCAGAGGTCACTGCCAATCATCGCAGAGGTCACTGCCAAAATATATACTGCGATAACGCTACAAACTTTGTTGGAGCCAAAAATAGTTTAGAGGAATTATCTGAAACCTGCAAGTTCCAAGGGCATACAGTTCCATTTCATTCCACCAAGAGCTCCGCATTTCGGAGGCTTATGGGAAGCTGCAGTGAAGTCCGCAAAACGTCTCTTGGTCCGTAGTGTTTCAACGGAAACACTCATGAAAAATTAGAGACAATAATAGTAGAAATCGAAGCTATTTTAAATTCGCGTCCGCTCACACCTCTTTCAAACGATCCAGATTGCCTTGAAGCATTGACGCCGGGACATTTTCTAATCGGCGAAGCTCTAACTTCGCAGGTAGATAGTAGAGCAGAAACTTCGAAAACATTCAGGATAACACACTGGAAGTTAATTTTGCATATTAAGCACCAATTCTGAAAAAGGTGGTCGGAAGAATACCTACAAGAACTCCAGCAACGTAACAAATGGAGGCAAAAGATGCCCAATCTTAGAAAAGGAGATATGGTCATTATAAAGGAAGACAATCTACCTCCAATGAAGTGGCCATTAGGGAGAGTTCTTAACGTATTTTTCGGTGATGACGGAGCTGTAAGAGTTGCTGAAATAAAAACCCCAACCGGAGTATTCAAGCGGGCCATCCATCGACTAGCACCACTGTTTCCAGAAGATCATGATAATGCTGTAATTGACAAAGATACAACTCAAGAAAGCACAATTTCCCACAAGAAAAAGCCGGTAACAGATGAACATGGAAGAGATGTCATTCCGGCAAAAAGAGTGAGAATTGCAAACAGTCCTATAATACTATAAGTATTATTAACATTGTTCCTAATACCTATGGTCCTGTGCAACAATTTGAAAGTTACACAATTTCACAATGATCCGGGATTATATTTTGAAGGGTTAGGAACAATGAAACTGAATACGGCAGAATGGAAGATGCTAGTATATTATGACTTAAAGCCCTTTGTTTCGGAAATAGAGTCATTGGCATCCGGCTTACAAACGTTGCAGCAAATGTGCCATGTAATGCATCAGCATGAGATGTGCAACATTTTTGTAATCAACCTGAAGCAGACGAAAAATGAATTACTACAAGACAAAGAATTATTCATCAACAAACGTGTAAAAAGATCTCCATTCAACATAATTGGGAATATTGCGCACTCACTTTTTGGCGTTCTTGATACGGACTATGCAGAAGAAATGTCAAAGACTATCAACCAGGCAAAAGGCGAACAGGACCACATAATCAGTCTATTGAAAAATCAGACTTCAATAATTGATTCAACTATTAATGTTATAAAACAGGATGAGATTAACACTCATCAAAAATACGGGAGATTTTGAAAATGATTGACAAACACAATAACGATATAGCTGAAGAATCCGCCCAATTCAACAATTCTCAACTGTTTGGACTTCTATCAACGCATTTGATGTTATCCGCAATAAATCTACAGAGAACACAGGCCGAAATCATTAATGTACTTACTGATACTCATCATGGAAAAATAAGTCCCCTGTTATTGGCTCCTCATCAATTGAAAGAAGAAATTAGTGTCATTAAGGCTAATCTTCCAATTTCACATGCTTTGCCAACATCAGGTGACAATTTGATTCAACTTTATAAGCTTATGAGTGTCAAAGGGGCAGTTACAAAATATGAAATCATTTTTGAAGTGAAGATACCCTTAGTTAACCAACAGTTTTTTGAGTTGTTCAAAATAGTTGCAGTACAAAATGACAGATTGAAAGGCATTCAATATATAAGTCGACAAGAGGAAATTGAAAAGGTTTCAACAAATACCAATACCACCTCTTACAAGATTCATCAAGAAGAATTGGATAATATACAAGAACAGTTGCATGAATCAACTCTAAAACACCTACCACAATTAATACACTCATCAAATCAACATCATCATGCAGTTAGCTACGCATCTTTAGCTTGCTGCATTCTTTTTTTACTTGGCCTGCTGAGTTGGAGGATCCACACAAAATTTAAGAAGCCATCTCAATTCATACCTACACCAGCTATAAGATCTCATCAATCAACAATCGATGTTACAATGGAGTCATTCCCACATGCATCCAACCCAGGCGCACTCATTACTTGAACAATGTCAACGTGGCGGAGAATGTTAAAACATACATAAATATTTTTTTTATTGTTCTATAAACATACTTTAGATTTAATTACCAAAACAAACAATAAATACAAAAATCAAGCACACCTACATATTTATAAGTTTTAAACTGCTTATACAGCATTATAATATCACATATTTGGACTATTTTATTGTTACAGTTAATTTTCTTTATTTTAGTTCATTGGCCATTGGTTCATTCACTTTTGCAATGTTTTTAAGTTTCTTTAACACATTTATTTATTTTGCTTACATAGCATTTAATGTCTACTAGTAGCCGACCTACATTACAATTAATTTATATCAGCATTTATCAATAGCATTTTAATTAATTATGTTAGGAAATTATGTATATAAAGACAGCCAGAAATAAAGAAAATTCAGTCGTCTTTTGTAGTGACTAAACTAAGAGTTTTAATTACTATCTAGGCGGCTACCTTCAAGTTCATGTGCTTGCAAGGAAATTAATTTGGATACTAAGTGTCAGTTCAAATTTATGTGTTTGAATTGAATCGCACTAGATCCTACTATCAAAACATTTTTTGAAAAACTATCACAACTCTTCTCTACTGTTTTTTGGAAGTTTGGAGCTTCTTGGTTTTTTGTTTTGGTGGTTTTTGAAGATTTTCTTATGTTTTGTTTGATATTTTTTTGAGGCTTTCCATGTGAGAAAGAAATATGTATATTCTTAGAATACTACTACTGTGTGTGTAATAACATACAAGTATATTTTGTCACAATTAATGGAAGTGTGACCAACCGTTTCGAACAGAGAGAAGACGAACCGCAACTCACGATCTCCTGTTTACCAGCTTACGCGGGAGACCGGGGTTCAATCACGTCGGGGTCACCAAGAAATGTTTTGATAGTAGGATCTAGTGCGATTCAATTCAAACACATAAATTTGAACTGACACTTAGTATCCAAATTAATTTCCTTGCAAGTACATGAACTTGAAGGAAGCCGCCTAGATAGTAATTAAAACTCTTATAGAACAATAAAAAAAAATATTTATGTATGTTTTAACAGAACCTTATATACTAACTTACTAATAATGGACGTTCACAGTTAACCTAACATTAAAACATAAATATAATCTATTAATAGACAAGGCACGGTCGACGAAGGGGTTTTTGTTGTAACAGACAAAACCAACTTACATGGTTATGCTACTTCGTTCAGGCTGAACGAAAGCATAACAAGTGGAGAAAGATGTAAATGTTTATAAGTGCGGTTGTAAGATTTAGAAGACTTTCCAAGAGAATTTTAGTTTTATTTAATTATTTGGTTCCTCTTCTATTGAGCTTACGATCTCGTCACTTGGGTAAAAAAATGTTTTTTGTCATAGAAGTTATTTTTAAAATAACTTCTGGGGAGAATATCCCAGACAAAAACAAGGGAACTGATGAGGATTGGTGGCTCTTTCCGAAACCTAGGTATTCCCTGCCTTACCCCCTGGTAAACATTACCATCGTTCTCCACTAATAAACAAACGTTGTTTTTATAAAAACAACAATAAAGGGATAAAGCCAGACCATTTTGCAACAACAAAATACTACGGTATCCCGAACAAACAAGCCACACTGTTCTATTAATAGACAAGGCACGGTCGACGAAGGGGTTTTTGTTGTAACAGACAAAACCAACTTACATGGTTATGCTACTTCGTTCAGGCTGAACGAAAGCATAACAAGTGGAGAAAGATGTAAATGTTTATAAGTGCGGTTGTAAGATTTAGAAGACTTTCCAAGGGAATTTTAAGTTTATTTAATTCTTTGGTTCCTCTTCTATTGAGCTTACGATCTCGTCACTTGGGTAAAAAAATGTTTTTTGTCATAGAAGTTATTTTTAAAATAACTTCTGGGGAGAATATCCCAGACAAAAACAAGGGAACTGATGAGGATTGGTGGCTCTTTCCGAAACCTAGGTATTCCCTGCCTTACCCCCTGGTAAACATTACCATCGTTCTCCACTAATAAACAAACGTTGTTTTTATAAAAACAACAATAAAGGGATAAAGCCAGACCATTTTGCAACAACAAAATACTACGGTATCCCGAACAAACAAGCCACACTGTTCCATAAATATAATTGGTCATATTTTGTTCGTCTCTGTTTGTTGTGATTTTAAATGTCTCAATTCAATGTAAATTTAATGTTATATTGTTTGTTTGTTAAATTTTCAGAAATTTTCAGCGCATCATGGAAGCTTTTGGCGCTTAATTCTGAACGGTAATTGGAGGCAACTGCCAATTTTTTACAGGAGAATCTCGGCTTGTTAGGTAAGTATGAGAAAATGTATAATTTTACCTTTTTATCGCCGGTACTTATCGACTTTTTCTACTTTTAGGCAAAAGACATCAAAATGGTTTTTGCTGCTAACTCAAACAAGGCCAGTTTCCATCAGCCAAACAAGATAATCACGGGAACAAATTTAAACACAAATTGGGCAGCTGTTTATCCTGGCGGGTTTCCAGAAATTCCGGGTTTTTGCCAAAATTGACCACCTCCAGGAAGAAGTCTGGAGGAGCCAATGTTTCTTGTTCGGGGCTATAGTTGGCGCGACTTTACTATTTTGTTCGCACGTACACATAAATTAAATTATCCAAAACGAACACAAATAAACACACCACAATTTGACATTAAATTTAACAAATATTCCACTGTTACTTTATTTTGACGATGGGGCTTAATTCCCGGACAAATGGTATTTTTCCACAACAGAACAAGACGCATTCACGAAATTTTCCCCGCTACGCCTTTTTATAGTTTTTTTTCTCTTTTCACATTTTTCGCGGATTTTTCCTCAGTTTATTCGTTTTTCCTTTGAACCGCACCTACATATCCCTACACCCTACATAGTTGCATTCTTCGCTTCACTTACAGTGATGGGTGGCAACGCTGAAATTCTGTACATGACCCGGCCACTTCGCATATCCGGCTCTCTCATTTTTTTGCCGGCCAAAGAAGACAGCAACTATACACAAAGGTGCTGGTAATAAATTTATTAAAATTTAAACATTTCTGGGTCACATGCAACAAACTTCAACATTTCCAAGGCAAACGCTGGAAATGATGATGTGCATGACCTATGGAATGGTATTTTGAAAAATCTCTCAGTGATGACTGAAATAAAACTGGATTTAAATCGGGATATGCCAATCTTAAGGAAATGCATGCTACCAGCTAGAATCACGGACATTTCTAAAGTGGACAGGACACAGGTAAGCAGTTGTAAAATTATTTATTCGTACACATTTTAATTTGAAAATTTTTTTGTTCTATGGTGACTATTGAAAATTTATCTTTAATATCGTCTTTACTATTTCAGGTTACTAATGGGGTGACATTTTGACATAAAAGTTGTTGGCAGCTAAGCAAATTACAAGGTAATTAAAAATGGAGTGCTACACATATTCCCCTTGTGGACACCAACCTTCAGATATTACCAACAAATTGATCAATCCCACGGCAGCGGGCTCTGCGATACCGGATTGACCCGAAACAACAAGATCCCAGTTTCGGTCAGCGGCTGCCAACCCAGTATGTACATGTTTGTGTTTGTTTATTTTTCTGCATTGGGAGCAGCATGTCCCGGAATGCTTGCTCCGGATTTTAGTGGTCCGTGCCGGGATTGAGGAAAACCCCGGACCTTGGTTCTGATCGGATTGTCAGAACGTCATCCACCACAGATCTGTTTCGGTGCGATGTAATGGATGCACTTTAAGAACTGTTCCGGACTAAGGCATTTGCGAGACTACAGCAGTCTCCAGAACAGCAACCAACACCGCAGCACCTAACGCCACATGTTGCTATTCCAACTTCGGATTGTGCATCATTCTTGCAATTCAATTGCAACGGACTTCGAGGCAAAATAGATGAGATAGTGGAATTTATGAGTCGGAGGAATATTAAGATCGCAGCGGTGCAGGAAACCAAGCTGAATGAAAATTGCAGCCTACAACGTTGTAATGGTTACAACGTACTAAGGAAGGATCGCACCAGAAGTGGAGGTGGGGGATTAGCGTTCCTGTTACACCATTCTGTTCAGTACAGACCTATCTCGCTTGAGCTAGTCTCTAGTGACCCATACAGGGAATGTATGGGGGTAGCAGTCAAGTGTGGAACTGCCGAGGTAGAGGTGCTTAATGTGTATATCCCGCCGATTAATAGCTGTGAACCGCGTTATTTGCCTGATATTAGCCCATTATTGGTAGGCAATAACCGCCTGGTACTAGGGGATTTTAATGCCCACCATGAGTTGTGGTATTCCGTCCTAGATAATCCACAATCTGCACGGTTAACAAGGATGCCCCACTCGAATAAGAGGAGAGTGTCACAGATCGCCAGACTTAACCATAGTGTCACCCGGTCTGATAAATGACGTGACTTGGCAACCCGTCATTTCTCTTGGCTCAGACCACCTCCCGATAATCGTCTCCATAAGCAGGTCGCCCGATTTCATAACCTCTGAACGCTGCACTTTCCTTAACCATGGGAAAGCTCAAACGAGCGAGATGATCTCCGTCGTACCAATCCTACTGATCCTAGAAACAGTGATTTGACAGTGGAAGTCAATCGTGGCTAGACCATCTGAAGTGCTGCAACATTGGAACCGATATGAGTAAGCTGTGGGTAACGGTTAAGTCGCTCTCGAACCCTGGAAAAAAGGATGATAGGACCTCAGTCACTTCCCAGGTGGGATGATATCTTCCCCAAGTGGGATGATATCTCCGGAACTGTTCATCTACCTTTCCGGAATTCCTCGCCCTCCAGACGGCATTGAGATCGTAACGTATGCGGATGATTGTACGATCATGGCGTCGGGTCCAGTGGTCGATGACATATGCGAAAGGTTGAACCCCTATCTCACGGAGCTTGCCGCATACTTCCACGCGAGGAATATGAAAATATCCGCCACGAAATCAACGGCCACACTCTTTACCACATGGTCTGCGGAGATGAGAACACAGCTGAATGCTCAGGTCGAGGGGAATCTAATACCGACCCCGAACTACCCCAAGATTCTTGGGGTCACGTTCGACAGCATGTTCAAGTCGTCCGCGCAAGCCACAGCTATCTGCGACAAGATGAAAAGTAGGAACAAGGTCCGCAAGGCGCTAGCCGGCAGCTCTTGGGTGCGGACAAGAAACCTTGTTGACCTCTTATAACGCGATAGGTCGGTCTGTGGTCAGCCATGCGGCTCCAGTGTTGTCTGCGAATACTAGTGCTACGCAGTGGAAGCATATCCAGACCTGCCAGAACGCTGCCCTGAGAACTGCGACAGGGTGCCTCCTCATGACACCAGTGGACCATCTACATGACGAGGCGAAAGTCCTTCCCTTACGTCAGCATAATCATATGCTTTCGTTGCAGTACCTGCTGGGTGTTACCGTGAGAGTCATCCCAACCATCTTATGGTGGATAAGTATCCCCCACCCAGGCGTGTCAGGAAGGACGTACATGATCTAGAAAGGGAGGTCCAGCGCTACAGGAGAGAACCTCTAGATCAAGAAGCCTACCAGGCAGGTCTGAGTGGCATTCACACCGATGCAGTCGCGGATGCTATTAGCAGTTATAAAGTCAATGCCATCCTCGGAGTCCACCCCCCATCCATTGCAGCTGAAGAACGTCAGCTGCCTAGACAAACCGGGGTAGTTTTGGCGCAATTACGTTCAGGATGGTGTAGTCGTCTCAATTCGTATTGGGCACAATTTGATGAAGATGTGCGTGACGCCTGCCCGGCGTGCGTTACAACCCCCCACAATACGCTACACCTTTTTAATTGCTCAGCCAAACCTACCCAACTCACTCCAGAAGATCTCTGGCTACAGCCCGTTAAAGTAGCCGAATTTCTAAACCTGGAGCTGGAACCAGATTAGCAGAACGCAAACATATACATGTACTACTGCTACAACAACAACAACCAACAAATTGATTGTTAGTACGAGAAACATCATGGAAAAATTATTGCCTTGGCGGTGAGGAAGATTCTCGAGTGATATTTGCTTTGTGTGTTGTGTTGTTTGTTTGAAAGTGCGCTGAAGCACGAACAAACGATTTTGTTCGGCATCGTGAAATGATACCCAGTATTTATGCCTAGACTTGAGGAAATGAATGTGGAAAGTATGCGGTTTCGTTTCTGAAAGAGGTCGCAACATGTTATAGCGGCAGTGAAACAACAGGTAAGCTGTGTGTTTACGGAGTAGTTGAGATTTGGGGTTAGCGTATGAAGTAAAAAAGATTGGTGTTACAAATAAAATTATATTAACGGACAATTTGTGTGAAAAGTGGCAGTGCCAAACATAGGCATAAAGGTAATTGCTAGTAAATTCAATTTTAGAGAATTTTTACTTTTTAATTAAAAACTGACGTCCGAAAATCGATTCATTAAAATTTTGTGCTTGTCATTTGAACGTTTTTTTATTTCTTTCATACTATTATTTGCTTTTTACTAATTCTACCTTTTTATGTACCTTAGGATACCTGGGAGCACAGCCCGATAAATGGAAAGATACTTTGACACATATCAATTAAATGGCACACCTGTGGGAAACAACATCATCTTCTACCTGACTATTCGCATCACCTGTGTATGGAATCACCAGCGATTGGAAGGGGTCAAAAATTTGTTGCGTCAGTTTTTATTATGATAAGTGAACGGACGGACAAGAAAAACAAAATGAGGTGTGAGACTGTAGTATGGATTTGGATTGCTCAATGATGTATTCCACATACGCCCAAAAAAGATTTACAGGGAATATCTCTTATAAACAACAACAAACAACAACTTTAAAAGATTTATGAAGTCCGTCGTATTTGAGACACTATCATAAAAACACTAGTTGTTGTTGTAGCAGCTCATACATCTGTGTTCGTTCGGTTTCCATTTTCTGACTCAATTCAATCAGGTTCTGGCTCCAGCCTCAAAAAGGATGCAACCTGTATGGTTTGTGTCCATAACGAGACTTGAGTTAGGTGAGTAGGCTTCGCTGGGCAGCGAAATAGGTGCAGCGTGTCATGTGGGCCTGTGCCACATGCTGTGCCCAGTAGGAATTTAGGCGGCTGCACCATCCGGATCGTAATTGAGCCAAAACTACTCGAATTTGTCGGGGCAGCTCTCGTTCTTCAGCTGCGACGGGAGGGGGATGGTCTCCAAGCACAGTATTCACTCTATATCCTTGAATGGCTTCTGGGACCGCATTAGAGTGAATACTATTCAGTCCCGCTTGATAGGCCTGTTGATCTAGAGGCTCTCTCGTATACCTCTGTACCTCTTTCTCTAGATCATGAAGGTCTTTCCTAACGTGCCTGGGCGGAGGTTGCCTATCCACAAGATGGTGATTTGGATGGCTTTGTCTATAACACCCAAGCAGGTATTGCATTGACAGCATTTTGTTATGCTGTCGCACCGGTAAGACCTTCGCCTCCTCATGTAGGTGATCGACAGGTGTCATGAGAAGGCACCCTGTTGCGGTTCTAAGGGCGGCATTCTGGCAGGACTGAACATTTTTCCACTGAGTAGCACTGACGTTGGCGGACCACATTGGAGCCGCATAGTTTATCACAGACCGGCCTATCGCGTTGTAAGAGGTCAACAAGGTTTTCTTACCAGCTCCCCAAGTACTGCCGGCCAGAGACTTAAGGACCTTGTCCCTACTTCTAAACTTGTCGCTGTGGTATGCGCGGACGACTTAAAGAGGCTATCGAATGTGACCCCTAATACCTTGGGGTAGTTGGTGGTCGGAATAATAGCACCATCGACCTGCACATTCATGGATAGCCCCATCTCCGCAGTCCATGTGGTGAAAAGTGTGGCCGTCGACTTAGTGGCGGATATCTTCATATTCCTCGCAGTGAAAAAGGCGATAAGATCAACAAGGTAAGCGTTTAACCGATCGCAAATGTCATCAATAATGGGTCCGGACACCACGAGCGTACAATCATCTGCGTACGTTATAATCTCTATGCCGTCTGGAGGGCGTGGAATGTCAGAAAGGTAGAGGTTAAACAGTTCCGGAGATATCACCCCACCTTGGGGAACTCCCTGTTTAACTCTACGGATGCTCGACTTCTTGTTTCTGAATTCCACGTACGACTGGCGTCTACACATGTAGTTTACTATCCAACGTTTCAAACTTGGCCGGAGGGTGGTGCGCTCAATGTCTTCGAACAGTGTGGCATGATTGACTGTATCAAAGGCTTTTGATAAATCAAGTGCCACCATAACTGTTCTATCGCACGGCCTGTTCTGGTTGAGACCTCTGCTGACATGTGTGGAAATGGCGTGTAAAGCTGTTGTTCTGCTGTGCAATTTTCGGAATCCGTGTTGATGATCGGCTACTGGGAAACACTCTCTTATGCTGGGGAGGAGTAAAGCCTCAAGCGTCTATGCTACTGGTGACAAAAGTGATATCGGCCTGTATGAATCACTTTTGCTGGCATCCTTGCCTGGCTTCAGTAGCGGGACCACCCTGCCCATTTCCAGGCATCGGGAACTACTAGGGTGGCTAACGACAGATTGAGAAGCTTTGTAAGATACTGAACTCCTGGTTCATCTAGTTGCTTCAACATCACCATTGAGATTCCGTCAGACCAAGCGCTTTGCATGACTTTGCGCTTCTGATGACCTGTGCAAAATCTGCCAACGTAAATTGTGGTGGTACCTCCTCGGCTGGCGAAGCTCATCTCGCTCGTTTGCTAATCCCGCTGCCTCTGCTGGGAAATTTGGTCTTATTTCAGGTATTCGACCAGCAGGTATATAGCGAGCGGCTGCAGCTTTGATGATGTCCCGGAAACACCTATCCGCTACCTGAACATCAGATGGGTTGGGCAGTTCTCTGAAGCGGCGATTGGTATACTCTCTGAATTCTTGCCAATTGGCTTTCCCATGGTTAAGGAAAATGCGGCGTTCAGAGTCAATGAAGTCGGGTGGTCTGTTCATGGCGATAATAATGGGGAGGTGGTCTGAGCCTAGAGAAATGACTGATTGCCAAGTTACGTCATTCGTCAGACCTGGGGACACGATGGATATGTCCGGAGAACTGTAGCAGTCTCCCCTTATTCTGGTGGGCGCGTCCTCATTCACTGTGCAAAACGTGGAGCTATCAATTTGCTCAGCCAGAGCCATGCCTCTCTGGTCATTACCTAGGACGGAATGCCATAATTCATGATGGGCACCAGACGGTTATTGCCTACCAGTAGTGAACTGATATTAGGCATATAACGTGGGGCACAGCTATTTAACGGCGGAATGTACACGTTGAGCACCTCTACCTCGGCTGTTTCACACTTGACCGCTACCCCCATACATTCCATGTACGGGTCACTAGAGTCAAGCTCAGGCGTGATAGGTCTGTACTGGACAGAGTGCTGCAATAGGAACGCTAATCCTCCACCTCTGGAGCGATCCTTCCTCCGTACGTTGTATCCATCACAACTTTGAAGCCTGCAGGTGGTACTCAGCTTCGTTTCCTGGATCGCTGCGACCTTGATGTTCTTCCGACTCATAAAGCTTACAATTTCGTTAATCTTACCTCTGAGACCATCACAATTAAATTGGAGAAATGATGCATTATCCGGAACCTGAACAGCAATGTGCGGTGTGAACTGCTGCGTAGATTGCTGTTGAGGAGATTGCGGGGGAGTCTCATATTGCGACGACGATGAGGACGCCGAAGATGAAGACTCACTGGGGTCTACATTGACGCAGCAGGAAGCAATGTAGTCCCTATCGCTATACTCCTGTATCCAGTTTAGGCCGGAACAATTCCGGAAATGCACCCACTCCATACATCCGTTGCATCTCACCGAAACCGATCTGTGGTGGATGCGATTACGACAAACGGAGCAGAACCATGGTCCGGGGTTGGTCTCGATCCCGGCTCGGACCAAGAGAATACGGAGCAAACATTCCAGGTAATGTTGCTCCCACATCAGAAAAATGGACGAACACGAACATGTATTTGCTGGGTTGGCGGCCTCTGGTCGGAGAAATGTGCCTCCAAGTCAATCCGGTACATAGAACCGGCCGCCGTGGGATTGTAAAAAAAATACTAGTGGTTTACTCTGGTGGTGAAATACATCCACCGAGTATGTCGAATATATATAAAAAAATGTTGGAATATACTATAAATCAGAGCCGCCATACTACATATCCTTTCATCGCAGCATGATAAAATAAATTATCCATAATGGAAAGATGAAAAATCTGTTTTGACCATTGATTTGTTTGGACGTTCACATTTATCTGATTTGTCTCTATGATTCATTTGCTTCTTTATTATCATTTATAAACTATATTATAATATTATTCAATTTTATTATAGTCAAATTATACCTCATATATAAAGTTATTTTTCTGCGGTTTCGGGCCATTAACAACTCAAGTTTGGGCTAGATTGGGTCAATTTCTAAGAATATTTTATAGTTATAGTACAGTGGTGGGAATTTTTCAAAAATAATATCACACTTTCTCACTAACTTCTTAAGATCCTCAAAAATACTTTCCTCATTTTTAATGCAATCTCAACTTAGTCAAGGTCGTTTTATTTCTTTATGCTTCTGGTCTGCTATTGCTTCTGTCCCAACGTGGGGAACTCCCACACCCTGAAATAAAACAAGCCGGGCAATCAAGGATATTTCTTAGCCTAATGAAAGATAAAAATTGTAAAACATGTCAATAATTGGTACTAATAATTACAGCAGCAAAATAAGTAAAGAAATGGACGTTCACAAACATTGATTTCCTTAATCTATATTGCACTTTTTATTACTAGTATCACAGAAATTATTGCACCTAGCGGTTTACCTTGGAGTGTTTCTAATTCATACATATTATTCCCAATGGGTCTAACAACTCTACATTTTAGAAACTTTTTCCCGAATTCCGCGTTAATATTATTCTTAAAGTCAGACAGCATGTGATTACGTCGATAAACTTCTTGACCTGGCAATAAACTAATTATACGTGCTCTTTGGTTGTAGCGTTTTGCACTATTTTCAAATGCTTTGTGCATATTGCTTTTTATTTTCTCTCGCATCAGTTCTAATTTGTCGCTCCTATTTAGATCATCTATTTAGTGGTCAGTGAGTGATTTTAACTTTTTGGCAAGCTTATAATCAGATCCATTTGTAAACATATTATACCCAAAAAGGGCGAAGAAAGGATTTACACCGGTAGAAGAATGCACGGATGTACGAAGCGCTGGTGCAATTTCTGTTAAATATAAATCCCAGTCGCGATGGTCATTTTCCACATAGGTTCTGATAGCCGCCAGTACCGACTGGTTTACTCGCTCGGAAGCATTTGACTGAGGAGAATAATATGCTGTGGTCAGGTGTTGAATCTTGTAATTCTTAATCATCCTTTCAAATACTTTCGATGTAAATTGTTTTCCGTTATCACTGTGGATAACCTCTGGTATGCCGAAGATATGAAATACCTGTTCCTCTAAAAATTTGACAACGTTTTGAGATGCTGCTTCCTTCATCGCGTTCAGGAACGTAAATTTTGTGAAGTGCTCTACCACAATAAAAATGTACGCGTTTTCTTTTTTCGATCGAGGATATTTTCCAAGAAAATCCACGTACAATTTATGAAATGTTCTTTCCGCCACCACTTTATTGCCGATTGTAGGGTTCAGGTGCTGGTTTGATGATTTGCTTTCCTTGCAAATATCACAATTTCTGACATACTGTCTCACCTGTGACACCATCTTAGGCCAGTAGTAAAAAGTTTTAAGACGATTAAGTGTCTTGCTGATGCCGTCATGTACTGTATCGTTATAATTATGCGCGTTCTCTATCAGGGCATGCGTTATGGTTAGAGGTACCTATAATTTCCACTCGAATTCTTCTATATCCGAATCGAAATTTATTTTCCTTATGGAGATTTTGTTGTCTGCTATTCTCAAGTCGGGTAATACTTCTTGGTTTTTGAGTATCGTATCTCGAAGTTCTATATACTATTCATCGTCGAAAGCCGTCGTTTCGAAATTCAGATCTATATCTATTTCTTCTACTATCAAATCTGAGTCAATGGGCGATCGAGATAATGTGCCCCTTTCGGTGTTCGATTGAGAAATCGTACGTTTGTAGTTGCAAAGACCACCGTGCAAGTCTTCCATCCTTAAGTGACATCAGCTTCTTAAGACTTGCATGGTCGGTTATAATTGTGAACTTCATGAGTTCGACATAAGGTCGAAATCTCTTTACAGCTAACACAGCCGCTAAACACTCTTTTTCTGTCACAGTGTAATTTCTTTGGCAGGGATTTAGTTTTTGCGAATAAAATGCAATAGGATTTTCATCGCCTTCATCATTTTTTGAAATGGGACGGTCCCGACACCGTATTCAAATGCATCACATTGAATAAAAAATTCTTGGTGAAAGTCGGGGTGTCTGAGGACTGTGTTTGAGAGTTTGAGATTCAATGGCTTCGGGAGACATCGAAAATTTCTGGCCTTTCTTTAGCGCATCTGTTAGGGGCGCTGACACTGAGGCAAAATCCTTTATAAGTCTCCGAACTTCTCTAGGCGACTTCGGTATCGGGATTTTCAGTATTGCCTTGATCTTTTCAGAGTCGGTTTTTAAGCTTCCATTTCCAATTATGTATCCGAGATAACGTAACTCTCTGAAGCAAAATAAAGACTTATTCAATCCGATGGTGAGATTGGCTTTCTGTAGGCATTCTGCAACGTCTTTCAACAATTTAAGGTGGTATTCGAAGTCATTAGCGATTATTAAAAGATCGTCGAAATAAATAAACACATTAGACTTGAGCCTCCCCGGTATCATTTTGTCCATTAATCGACATAATCTTTGAGCCGCATTACACAAGCCAAACGGCATTACCCGGAATTGGTACAGCGGTCGACCTGGAACTGTGAACGCAGTATATGGCTTGGCTTCATCTTCTAACTCTATCTGCCAGAAGACATATTCTAGGTCGACGCTGCTTATATAATGTGTCTGGTCTATTCTGCTGAGGATACCGTCTATATTTTATAGTGGGTAGGCATCTTTTACTGTCACGGCATTCAGCTTTCTGGCATCTAAGCAAAATCTGTTTTTGCCAGGTCTACGCACAACGGTCCACGTATACCCGATTCACTGAGACGTGGTTAGCTTTATATGCCTTAGACTTCTCACCAAATATTTTTGAATTTCTCCCAAATATTTTTGATTTTGTTTTAGCTTTAGTTTTCTTCCCTAACGTTTAATGGCAAATAATGCCGGATTTTTCCGAAAATATCTTCGTTATTAGAAGTATCTAATTTGAGTGAAGGTCCTGAATTGCGGGTTTCCCTGAAGAACGATGGTTCCCCGCTGCAACCATGTTCGACCACCCGTTTCCCGTCCTACAGTTAGAGCATCTCGGGGTGACTGTGTCATGCTTGCCACATTTAAAACAAAACAAATTTCTTTGGGCCGAAGTGCAGTCCCTAAAACCATGCCCAGGTTTTTGACAATTCCAGCATATTAAAGTTATTTCAGAAACCTCAACTATTTCTTCTTCAAAGACTTGAATGTTTCTTACTTCATCTTCTTCTTGAATCGCA
This sequence comes from Musca domestica, assembly GCF_030504385.1. Classification (NCBI taxonomy): domain Eukaryota; kingdom Metazoa; phylum Arthropoda; class Insecta; order Diptera; family Muscidae; genus Musca; species Musca domestica. The sequence goes on along the minus strand of NW_026712172.1, from coordinate 488,257 downwards.
TGAACTCTAACATGCCTATTGAAATATGAAGATGGGTTTGGGGCTGAGTCGCGATGAAAAAAAGTTCCTTCAATTCCTAAACATTCCACTCGTAGCTGTTCGAGGGATGACACTGGCATAGAATAAACTATGCTGGACAGATTTTTCCGTAAATTCTTTTTAACCAGCGATATAATTTCAAATTCAGACACTGGCCTTTGCAACTTTGACCGCTTAGAGTTTATGTCGTGAAAAAATTCATCGATGGTCTCATTGGTAATTGTTTGCGTTCCAACAAATCCCTCAGTTCCTCAAAACACGTACGCCTGATTTTAAAGCGTTCTAGGAGTCCATGCGTCAATGAGTTCCAATCTGACATATTGTTGCTTCTCTGTTGTAACCAGAACCCTTCGTAAGCTGGTCCTGACAATAAAATATGAATCTCGTTCAAAATGTCAAACTATCTAGATAGTAGTGCTGCTGAAAATACTCAAGACGATAAATAAAGTCCTCTACTGAGAGGCTATTTGGTCGGCCTGAAAAATTCAGTCCAAACCCTTCCACTCTTATGCCTTGACCACTGGAAAAACTTAAAACTGACCGTATTCCTGCGACTAAAATTGGGGCTATGGTCTCGATTTTGTTGGGGTACCTGATTCATATAATTATCAGATCTGTTGTTGTCTTGAGGTAGTGACTGGTGTCTCGGAATGTCATTCTGTGAAGACGCTGTAGGATTTTGAATTCTTTTTGTTCAGAAATGGGCATTTTGGACAAAACATCACTGAGTCTATTTATGACACTATATACTTGTTCCATTTCCCTACTAACGCTCTCCTGCACTAAACCTCGGAGGTTATTATTGGCCTGTGCCAAGCTTTCATTCACTAGGCTTCTCACTAAAATATCTACCTCTACTGGGTGAGTCGGCTGATTTGCTGGTTGGGGATCATTTTGTCTCAATCTGGCCGCAGCACTTGTGCTGGGTTTAACATTAGTTATTGTGCCAGAGAGATCTCGAATTGACGGACAAGAACTATTATTATTAGTCGTTTTTTGTTTACTTTAGGTAAGGGCGAAGAAATCGAGGTGCGGCTTGAGTCGAAAGTCAATAACCGATTTCTCTTGCTTTTCTTTTTTCTAAGACCCGCTTCTTTATTTCTTTCGGTATTGTCGCTCATCAGAAATTTGAAATTTTTATTATGGATTTTTTTTTTAAATATTAGAATGAATAAGAATTGTGGAAATTATTGATTTAAACGTTGGCTAATATTTGTTTAATATACTACATAAATTTAAAACTACTAGACAAAAAAAAAATACTAAAAATAATGATAACAAAAATACAAACATATATGAATAAATAAAGTAGAATAATTTAATAATTAGTAAAACACAAAATAATTACACTTAGGTTACTTGAACAACAAAATTAGGTTACTAATACAACACAAATGACATATATCAGAGGTCCTAGGGTGTATTTTCAGTAACTGATGTGGATAAAGCGTGTGGTTTTCAATTGATTTGCAATCAAATAAACATTTAATTTTAAGTGTCCTAAAAAGTTTGTCATGGCGTGTTGAGAGACTGGACTTAAACAAACATTTATGAACACGAATTTAAAGGATAACACCACGAAATTTTTCTTCAATTTTGACGAAAAAAGTCAGCGTGTACAGAGTACTTATTGCACAATACAGTCAGTGACACTCATCGTCACTGCAGATATTGCACATTTCCCCTAATGTCAACCTTAAACTATTGTACCTACTCTACAAAAATAATTAAACATCGACATAAAAACACAGGTCATTAACACAATATATTCTTTGTTACAATTAAAGAACAAGAGCTACTGCACTAGACCCTAACTTATGGAACGATATATCCTAATTTTCTAATTATCTAAACTAAATATTGCACAGTTATCACAGATTTTAAAACAAATAAGTGGATACAATATCTTTTAGCACTTAGAAAATGCGATATATCGTTTTTATCTATTAACCCTATCGTCTATTGCTTTGTGCTAAGGTATTATTGCACGAATCGAAAATAACTGTCCTTGCCACCATAATGTTTTGACACGTTGGTATTGCACAAAAAATGTTGTATGACAGGACAATATTTTTTTCTCATTTGGGCGCCATATTGTTACGTGCTGCCTAGATGGAGCTGGGCGTTATGTCATTATGAACCGCCTGAATTAGACGACATATTGTAGCTGCTTGACGCGGTGCATGGTGGGGTTCCGACAAGATCAATCGGGGCACATTTTTTGTCAGGGGGTTCTCAACCCTTCCACCATCAGCACTAGGCGTCGAACAATTAAAAAGTAAACAGAAAATGAACACAAAAACCAATAAAAATAAAACAACAAACACGACATACAACCATGACAAAAGAACTTGGTATTTTGGTTCCCACATTTTGCCCGCCCATCCTTGACCCTTTGATCCAGAATAAATAATTGATAATTTTAAAGGGCCCCAAAACCCACTAACACTTACCACTTAGTTACATACAACCTAGATCCCTCTCTTACAAGAAACAATTAGAAGTTCATATTACTAAACATATTAAACAATTTACTATAATTTCGTCTTAATCATAATTACAAAGTCTAAATAAAACAAATTTAATTCTGGAATTCCTAGCACCTTTAATTTTCATGATCCATTATTCAGCAATTAATTATTTTTGGACATCACCATTCAGTCCATGCAAAAAAATATTTAAATGGTCCCATTCTCTTGGGGTAACCCTACACTCACTTTCTTTAACTGGGTGTTAAAAAATCCAACTCAACAAATGAACCTTATATACTAACTTACTAATAATGGACATTCACACTTAACTTAACATTAAAACATAAATATAATTGTTCTTATTTTGTTCGTCTCTGTTTGTTGTGATTTTTAATGTCTCAATTCAATGTAAATTTAATGTTATTTCTTTTTTTGTTAAATTTTCAGATTTTTTTCGTCAGCGCGCCATGGAAGCATTTGGCGCTTAATTCTGAACGGCAATTGGAGGCAACTGCCAATTTTTTACAGGAGAATCTCGGCTTGTTAGATAAGAATGAAAAAATGTATAATTTTACCTTTTTATTGCCGGTACTTATCGACTTTTTCTCCTTTTAGGCAAAAGACATCAAAATGGTTGTTGCTGCTAACTCAAACAAGGCCAGTTTCCATCAGCCAAACAAGACAATCACGGGAACAAATTTAAACACAAATTGGGCAGCTGTTTATCCTGGCGGGTTTCCAGAAATTCCGGGTTTTTGCCAAAGCTGACCACCTCCCGGAAGAAGTCTGGAGGAGCCAATATTTCTTGTTCGGGGCTATAGTTGGCGCGACTTTACTATTTTGTTCGCACGTACACATAAATTAAATTATCCAAAACGAACACAAATAAACAACCACAATTTGACATTAAATTCAACAAATATTCCACTGTTATTTTATTTTGACGATGGCTTAATTCCCGGACAAATGGTATTTTTCCACAACAGAACAAGACGCATTCACGAAATTTTCCCCGCTACGCCTTTTTATAGGGCAAAAACTGATGCCAGTTTTTCCCTCTTTTCAAATTTTTCGCGGATTTTTCATCAGTTTATTCGTTTTTCCTTTGAACCGCACCTACATATCCATACACCCTACATAGTTGCATTCTTCGCTCCACTTACAGTGATGGGTGGCAACGCTGAAATTCTGTGCATGACCCGGCCACTTCGCATATCCGGCTCTCTCATTTTTTCGCCGACCAAGGAAGACAGCAACTATACACAAAGGTGCTGGTAATAAATTTATTAAAATTTAAACATTTCTGGGTCACATGCAACAAACTTCAACATTTCCAAGGCAAACGCTGGAAATGATGATGTGCATGACCTATGGAATAGTATTTTGAAAAATCTCTCAGTGATGACTGAAATAAAGCTGTATTTAAATCGGGATATGCCAACCTTAAGGAAATGCATGCTACCAGCTAGAATCACGGACATTTCTTTAGTGGACAGGACAGAGGTAAGCAGTTGTAAAATTATTTATTCGTACACATTTTAATCTGAAAATTTTCTTTACATGTCTCAAAATTTCATTAATGAAACTAACTTGTTGGTCGATTGTGGGTTTGTGCTAGCGCACAAAATACGGTGTCTCAATGTGTACACACACATCCAAATATGTATGTGCGGTTGTTATCATTTTCCTGAGTGGTGGTCGAGCACGCCAGTAAATTGGGGTGGATTAAGCAGGTAAGTACAATTTGTTTTTGTTCTATGGTGACTATTAAAAATTTATGTTTAATATCGTCTTTACTATTTCAGGTTACTAATGGGGTGACATTTTGACATAAAAGTTGTTGGCAGCTAAGCAAATTACAAGGTAATTAAAAATGGAGTGCTACACATATTCCCCTTGTGGACACCAACCTTCAGATATTGATTGTTGTTGTTGCACGAACAGACGAATTTGTTCGGTATCGTGAAATGATACCCAGTATTTATGCCTAGAACATAAGCATAAAGGTAATTGCTAGTAAATTCAATTTTAGAGAATATTTACTTTTTAATTAAAAACTGACGTCCGAAAACCGATTCGTTAAAATTTTGTGCTTGTCATTTGAACGTTTTTTTATTTCTTTTATACTATTATTTGCTTCTTACTAATTCTACCTTTATATGTACCTTAGGATACCTGGGAGCACAGCCCGATACTTTGACACATATCAATTAAATGGCACACCTGTGGGAAACAACATCATCTTCTAGCGATTGGAAGGGATCAAAAATTCGTTGCGTGAGTTTTTTTTTTATTATGATAAGTGAACGGACGGACAAGAAAAACAAATTGAGGTGTGAGACTGTAGTATGGAATTGGATTGCTCAATGATGTATTCCACATACGCCCAAAAAAGATTTACAGGGAATATCTCTTATAAACAACAACAACAAAATGTTTTATGAATTGGTTTGGGTTTATTTCATGCGCTGAAATAGAGAAAAAAGGCACTCTCAGAGTTGACTTTGTTAAACTTTACAAGATTTATGAAGTCCGTCGTATTTGAGACACTATCATAAAAACACTAGTTGTTGTTGTAGCAGCTCATACATCTGTGTTCGTTCGGTTTCCATTTTCTGATTCAATTCAATCAGGTTCTGGCTATAAGTCCAGCCTCAAAAAGGATGCAACCTGTATGGGTTGTGTCCATAACGAGACTGGAGTTAGGTGAGTAGGCTTGGCTGGGCAGCGAAATAGGTGCAGCGTGTCATGTGGGCCTGTGCCACATGCTGTGCCCAGTAGGAATTTAGGCGGCTGCACCATCCGGATCGTAATTGAGCCAAAACTACTCGAATTTGTCGGGGCAGCTCTCGTTCTTCAGCTGCGACGGGAGGGGGATGGTCTCCAAGCACAGTATTCACTCTATATCCTGGAATGGCTTCTGGGACCGCATTAGAGTGAATACTATTCAGTCCCGCTTGATAGGCCTGTTGATCTAGAGGCTCTCTCTTATCCCTCTGTACCTCTTTCTCTAGATCATGAAGGTCTTTCCTAACGTGCCTGGGCGGAGGTTGCCTATCCACAAGATGGTGATTTGGATGGCTTTGTCTATAACACCCAAGCAGGTATTGCATTGACAGCATTTTGTTATGCTGTCGCACCGGTAAGACCTTCGCCTTCTCATGTAGGTGATCGACAGGTGTCATGAGAAGGCACGCTGTTGCGGTTCTAAGTACCACTGGCGTTGGCGGACCACACTGGAGCCGCATAGTTTATCACAGACCGGCCTATCGCGTTGTAAGAGGTCAACAAGGTTTTCTTATCAGCTCCCCAAGTACTGCCGGCCAGAGACTTAAGGACCTTGTCCCTACTTCTAAACTTGTCGCAGATAGCTGTGGTATGCGCGGACGACTTAAAGAGGCTATCGAATGTGACCCCTAATACCTTGGGGTAGTTGGTGGTCGGAATAATAGCACCATCGACCTGCACATTCAAGGATAGCCCCATCTCCGCAGTCCATGTAGTGAAAAGTGTGGCCGTCGACTTAGTGGCGGATATCTTCATATTCCTCGCAGTGAAAAAGGCGATAAGATCAACAAGGTAAGCGTTTAACCGATCGCAAATGTCATCAATAATGGGTCCGGACGCCACGAGCGTACAATCATCTGCGTACGTTATAATCTCTATGCCGTCTGGAGGGCGTGGAATGTCAGAAAGGTAGAGGTTAAACAGTTCCGGAGATATCACCCCACCTTGGGGAACTCCCTGTTTAACTCTACGGATGCTCGACTTCTTGTTTCTGAATTCCACGTACGACTGGCGTCTACACACGTAGTTTACTATCCAACATTTCAAACTAGGCCGGAGGGTGGTGCGCTCAATGTCCTCGAACAGTGTGGCATGATTGACTGTATCAAAGGCTTTTGATAAATCAAGTGCCACCATAACTGTTCTATCGCACGGCCTGTTCTGGTTGAGACCTCTGCTGACATGTGTGGAAATGGCGTGTAAAGCTGTTGTTTTGCTGTGCAATTTTCGGAATACGTGTTGATGATCGGCTACTGGGAAACACTCTCTTATGCTGGAGAGGACTAAAGCTTCAAGCGTATTTGCTACTGGTGACAAAAGTGATATCGGCCTGTATGAATCACTTTTGCTGGCATCCTTGCCTGGCTTCAGTAGCGGGACCACCCTGTCCATTTTCCAGGCATCGGGAACTACCAGGGTGGCTAACGACAGATAGAGAAGCTTTTTAAGATACTCAACTCCTGGTTCATCCAGTTGCTTCAACATCACCATTGAGATCCCGTCAGGACCAAGCGTTTTGGATGACTTTGCGCTTCTGATGACCTGTGCAACATCTGCCAACGTAAATTGTGGTGGTACCTCCTCGGCTGGAAGGGATCGTATACGGCGTAGGATCCTTCTCTTCGCCCTGTCACTCTCGGGGTGCTCTACAAACTGCCGGTTAAAATAACACGGGCACCTCTTCGGATCTGTCACTTCTACGCCGTTGAATGAGACAGATGTCCGATCGTCCTATTTCCCAGGGTTCGGGAGCGACTTAACCGTTGCCCACAATTTACTCGTTCTGGTACTGATGTTGCAATGCTTCAGATGTTCTAACCACTTTATCCGCTTATGCACACCTACTAACCTGTATACCTCCAGAGTAAGTTCCCTGACTCTGGGGTTATTAGGGTTAGTACGGCGAAGCTCATCTCGCTCGTTTGCTAATCCCGCTGCCTCTGCTGGGAAATTTGGTCTTATTTCAGGTATTCGACCAGCAGGTATATAGCGAGCGGCTGCAGCTTTGATGATGTCCCGGAAACACCTATCTGCTACCTGAACATCAGATGGGTTGGGCAGTTCTCTGAAGCGGCGATTGGTATACTCTCTGAATTCTTGCCAATTGGCTTTCCCATGGTTAACCCTTTCGCTACAAGTTTTTACTGGGTTGCTAAAAAAATCGAATTTTTTGGATTTCTACTATTATTTGCTGTGTAAATAACAATCAATACTTACATTTTAAAAATTTTAATCCTAAATGTGTTTTTCAGAATGTATCCATATGGATACAAAAGTACTGAGTGGTAAATAAAAATGCTGGTATGTTATTTTATTTAATTATTGAAATTTTATTTTTATTAGTAGTTTTAAAATACAAAAGTAATTTTTTGATTAAGAGCAAATTTTGCTTTATGTAGAAACTAAAACAAGTAAAAATATAATTCATATCATTACAATAAAATAACACAAAATAAATTATTAATCCATATTTAATATATAAAGTATAATCTGAAAAGAAAAAATTATTCACTTCACATGATGGTATTGCTTAAAGCAGTTTCTCGATCCATTGGGAATGCACAGGAAAATATTGCACTTGGACATTTAAATCGTGTTTGTCCTTTACATCCTTCGACTTTACATCTACCTTTATTTGTCATGTGTTCTGGCCAATGCTGATAACCGTCATATCGAACAGAATTTGAAGGTGTGGCTTGACGTTTCCTCTTGAGGGTCATTGCGTTAGTTGAAGATTCTTCATTTTGGCATAATGTTGGGCGTCCACGCTCACGAGAACTTGCCTGCTGCTTTGATCGAGCTAAAAGGCCATCAGCAATATCATTTCGAAAGCACAGTAAGTCCACATGCTGATTTTTCATATTATTTTTCTCGTGGTCCATTCTATATTCTAACCACGAGTTACATACAACCAAATCAATAAAGTGGTCAAATATTTTCAGAGTCCACTTTCCAGTTCTAATCGAAATTCTATACAACGAAAGAAGAAAATCCATTTTATCTACTCCTCCCATATTCTTGTTGTACTCTGATACAATGTGTGGTTGTGTTACATTAATACTTTTCTTTTTTTCAACACAAAATCGGGACACTTTATTAATGGGCTCATGGCCATGAATTGATGACACGAGTTGCACAATTCCTCCATCAAGCCATCGAAGAAGAAAAATATTATCTGTTCTTTCTACTCGGTAGTCAAAACTACCTACTTTTTTCGAATCCTTTTCAGATTTTAATTCAACTTTGCCGACTCTATTTCCTCTTATAGTACCAGTAGCCCAAATTCCTTTATGCCGTAAATATAATAACAAATTAACCCTTTCGCTACAAGTTTTTACTGGGTTGCTAAAAAAATCGAATTTTTTGGATTTCTACTATTATTTGCTGTGTAAATAACAATCAATACTTACATTTTAAAAATTTTAATCCTAAATGTGTTTTTCAGAATGTATCCATATGGATACAAAAGTACTGAGTGGTAAATAAAAATGCTGGTATGTTATTTTATTTAATTATTGAAATTTTATTTTTATTAGTAGTTTTAAAATACAAAAGTAATTTTTTGATTAAGAGCAAATTTTGCTTTATGTAGAAACTAAAACAAGTAAAAATATAATTCATATCATTACAATAAAATAACACAAAATAAATTATTAATCCATATTTAATATATAAAGTATAATCTGAAAAGAAAAAATTATTCACTTCACATGATGGTATTGCTTAAAGCAGTTTCTCGATCCATTGGGAATGCACAGGAAAATATTGCACTTGGACATTTAAATCGTGTTTGTCCTTTACATCCTTCGACTTTACATCTACCTTTATTTGTCATGTGTTCTGGCCAATGCTGATAACCGTCATATCGAACAGAATTTGAAGGTGTGGCTTGACGTTTCCTCTTGAGGGTCATTGCGTTAGTTGAAGATTCTTCATTTTGGCATAATGTTGGGCGTCCACGCTCACGAGAACTTGCCTGCTGCTTTGATCGAGCTGAAAGGCCATCAGCAATATCATTTCGAAAGCACAGTAAGTCCACATGCTGATTTTTCATATTATTTTTCTCGTGGTCCATTCTATATTCTAACCACGAGTTACATACAACCAAATCAATAAAGTGGTCAAATATTTTCAGAGTCCACTTTCCAGTTCTAATCGAAATTCTATACAACGAAAGAAGAAAATCCATTTTATCTACTCCTCCCATATTCTTGTTGTACTCTGATACAATGTGTGGTTGTGTTACATTAATACTTTTCTTTTTTTCAACACAAAATCGGGACACTTTATTAACCCTTTCGATCCATTGTATCCATATGGATACATTGAACTTTAAACTCATCTTGCAATTTCGGAATCGATGTTTTGGCCTAAGTATATACAAATACTTGTTATTTGAGGCTTTCTTAACAAGTTTCAAAATAATTGTAGTTATTCTTAACAAAACTGACAAAAATATAGCAATTTAATAGAAACAATTTTTTCCGTATTTTTTTTTCGTAAAAATGGTTATTTTATTTTGCAAAATACATGCATAAATACCAATATTATTTTTTCTACAACTTAACAGTTATAAAGAGCAACGTTTATTTTATCTTTCGCCATTTATAATTTTTGATTTTAAAACAAAGGAAAGCTCTGCCGATTTTTTAAAATTGTATGTATCCATATGGATACAGACGAGAGTTGTGGTAGTAAACATTATCCACGCAAATCATTTTGCATTTGATGTTGATACGATACAGACGTTATTTTTCTGCACTCATACAATATTAAAACATAAAAAATGGCAAACAGACTTAAAAATTCTGAAATTGAAAAAATTTTAACCAATTTTGATGATTCGGATATTTCGGATGAATCGGAAAAATCTGAACTTATAAGCAACTTGTACAATGCTTCTGAAAATAATAACAGCTTTTTAGTAGAAGAACTTTCAAGAGAAGGTCCATATGAAATTATCTTACAAGATATCTATGTTGATAACGATAACGATGCAGGCGATGGAATTATTGAGATCGAGGAACGTCTTGCAGCAGAGGTAACCGTTAAAGAGAGTCCAATAATTTCCGAAACTCCACGTTTTCCACATAAAAAGGCTGCACAATTTCGCTGGAAAAAAGATAATTTGGCTAACCAAGATACTTCATTTTCTGAAACATATCCCAAAAAAAATATGAAATCGCCTGTCGAGTATTTCTCGGAGTACTTTACAGAAGACTTCCTTCAACAAATAGTATATTCAACAAACCATGCATCAATGGCTAAATGTGGAAAGTCTCTAAATTTATCAAAGGATGAACTAATAAATTTTATAGCTCTAGAAATACTGATTGGTACCATTGGATATCCGCGTTTGGATATGTATTGGAAATGGGCACCGTAATACCATCATTCCCAGAAAATATGAGCAAGAATAGATTTCATTCTTTGCGAAATAATTTAAAGTTTACAGTAGACCAACCAGCAGACGACAAGCTCTTTAAGGTTCGTCCTATAATAAATATGTTCACAAAAAAGTCTTATCATATTCCAAAAGATGAAAATCTTTGTGTGGATGAAATGATGGTCCCTTTTAAGGGAAGAACTTCATTGAGACAGTATATGCCTAAAAAACCCATCAAATGGGGAATGAAAATATTTTGCCTATGCAGTTCAAAGGGTATAGTTTATGATTTTGAGATATATCAGGGAAAAGGAACAATACTATCAGGCGAAGGGCTAGGTTTTTGTTCTGATATTGTAATTCATCTTGTAAAAACTGTTCCAGAGGAAAAGAATCATAAACTATATTTTGATAATTATTTTACGACTCTTAATTTGTTATTATATTTACGGCATAAAGGAATTTGGGCTACTGGTACTATAAGAGGAAATAGAGTCGGCAAAGTTGAATTAAAATCTGAAAAGGATTCGAAAAAAGTAGGTAGTTTTGACTACCGAGTAGAAAGAACAGATAATATTTTTCTTCTTCGATGGCTTGATGGAGGAATTGTGCAACTCGTGTCATCAATTCATGGCCATGAGCCCATTAAGGAAAGTGCGACGTTCAGGGTCAATGAAGTCGGGTGGTCTGTTGATGGCGATAATAATGGGGAGGTGGTCAAAGCCTAGAAAAATGACTGATTGCCAAGTTACGTCATTCGTCAGACCTGGGGACACGATGGATATGTGCGGAGAACTGTGGCAATCTCCTCTTATTCTGGTGGGCGCGTCCTCATTCACTGTGCAAAACGTGGAGCTATCAATTTGCTCAGCCAGCGCCATGCCTCCCTGGTCATTACCTAGGATGGAATGCCATAATTCAAGATGGGCATTGAAATCCCCTAGCACCAGACGGTTATTGTCTACTAGTAGTGAACTGATATTAGGCATATAACGTGGGGCACAGCTATTTAACGGCGGAATGTACACGTTGAGCACCTCTACCTCGGCGGTTCCATACTTGACCGCTACCCATGTGCGTGAAGATAAAAACGATTTTAACTAGCGAAGACAACACCCAGTCTGGGCGCACTTTCTGTTGTATAAATGTGCGTGAAGATAAAAACGATTTTAACTAGCGAAGACAACACCCAGTCTGGGCGCACTTTCTGTTGTATAACAGTGTATAACAGATATGCGGAAAATAAAAACGATTTTTGAAGATGCGAAAGAAAAATGCAATTTTTTTTAAATTTGTATTTATTCTTGTTTGTACCTGATAATGAACATAATTATAAGTATAAAAAAATAAAATAACTAATTTAAAGGTGTTTCAATAAAAAACTTTCGTCATCATACCGATTATTTTTTAATGGAAGAAAGTTACATAGCCCACTGTGCAGCAATAAAAAATAGTGCACGCATATGAATGGCACTGCAGGAAAGGCAGTTCCAAGAGCTTTCTAAAACGCTATTACTTGGCCAAATCGATCGTGGAAAATTAGAGAAAAATCGATTTTTCTTATTTTTCAAAAGTTATCAACGAGTCCCACTGTGCGAAAACTAAAAATAGTGCAATCTCATGGAATAGCACATTGGAAAGCCCATGAGGTGTACTTTCGAGATATAAACACTCATGAAAGATTAATCGGGCAGATTTTTTTTTAAAAATATTTTTGCTAAAGTCAAGTGTTTTCTAGAGGGAAACATAAAAGGCCCACTGTGCAGCAATAAAAAATAGTGCACGCATATGAATGGCACTGCAGGAAAGCTCGTTCCAAGAGCTTTCTAAAACGCTATTACTTGGCCAAATCGATCGTGGAAAATTAGAGAAAAATCGATTTTTCTTATTTTTCAAAAGTTATCAACGAGTCCCACTGTGCGAAAACTAAAAATAGTGCAAGCTCATGGAATAGCACGTTGGAAAGCCCATGAAGTGTACTTTCAATATATAAACACTCCTGAAAGATTAATCGGGCAGATTTTTTTTTTAAAATATTTTTCCTAAAGTCAAGTGTTTTCTAGAGGGAAACATAAAATGGCCCACTGTGCAGCAATAAAAAATAGTGCACGCATATGAATGGTACTGCAGGAAAGGTCGTTCCAAGAGCTTTCTAAAACGCTATTACTTGGCCAAATCGATCGTGGAAAATTAGATAAAAATCGATTTTTCTTATTTTTCAAAAGTCATCAACGAGTCCCCCTGTGCGAAAACTAAAAATAGTGCAAGCTCATGGAATAGCACGTTGGAAAGCCCATGAGGTGTAATTTCAATATATAAACACTCCTGAAAGATTTTTCGGGCAGATTTTTTTTAAAAAATATTTTTCCTAAAGTCAAGTGTTTTCTAGAGGGAAACATAAAATGGCCCACTGTGATTAAATTTATTGCTGATAAATGCTGATTATAAATGTCAAGTGAAGATGGAAATACCAACAAATTCTATATCAAGAAAATCATTTAGATCAATTAAATTAGTGGTATATTTGGTATCAACTGCAATAAGGACGCCACCACCTTTTTTACAAACACGATCTTTTCTAAATATTTGATATTTTGAATATAAAATTTCACTATTTAATATAGATGTTTTTAACCAAGTTTCGGAGAAAACCAATACATTATAATTGAAACCAATGCTATCAATATTACACAATTCGAAAGGGCACGACATTTTTTATTTTAATTATTATTTATTTTAATTATAATTATTTCTTTTTTAATACACAAGTTACAACTATATTTTTCAAGATTAGATCTGTAGCTATTTTTTTTTATTTATTTTATTATTTTTTAATGTTGGGAACTCTTATGAGATGACAAACAAAAAAAAAGACGATATTTTACAACAACTAATTAGCTAATGTAACAAAAGAAAGAGGATAAAAGGAGAATGTACAACTACACAATTTGAAAATTGATATTACTTTAAAAGATAAAACAAGATTTTAAAACACTACACCAATTATCACTTTGAGTTACAAAATCACTATTGAACACTTTAATACACTTTTTTACCAGATTAATTAATTTAATAAAACATATAACTAATAATTTTTTCAAAAGCACTAATTACAACAGGATTGCCAGGGTAAATTTACCATACAAAAAATTAATTTGATCACTTACATGGGGATAAGATTAATATATACTTTTTAATAGATTTGAATAGGACATCCACACATTTGAAGCCCACGGTTTAAATATTAAAGCCCATGGCTTCAATATGGGTACAGGTATTTTAAAACAATTTTAACCGAGCAGTATGTGGACACTTATATCAGTCATATCTGTGAATAATTATGCTTTGACAAATATGCATAATAGACAGAAAGAACGCGCACCGGGTCAGCTAGTATATATATATATATATATATATATATATATATATATATATTATATATATATATATATATATATATATATATATATATATATATATATATATATATATATATATATATATATATATATATATATATATATATATATATATATATATATATCCTAAACGTTCAAGATACCTTACATCGCTTTTGCTGGTTATTATATGGGTCATAACCCTCATATAAGGGTACAACCCGATTTTAAGTACATTTTAAGTTTCAAAATGAGCCCCATAAATTTTTGTCAGTCATTTTTGTTTGTTTAAATTCTGGAGTTGGAAGCTATATGCGAATTTTAGAAATGAAAGACCATCATTTAGTATCATATTTTGATATCATTCATTCAGAATTCAAAACAATAAAAAATTTACTCTTCAATATAATATGAAAAATAGAAAAAATTTCACGTCAAAAAGATTTTTTTCATTCATATTTTTATTGGTATATTTTTACGCGATTTTTTTTCCAAGATAACATTCCGAAATTGTATGAAAAAAATCTTCAACTTGTTTGCTGGTTTTTGTTTAAAGGTCCTTACGAAGATTGTCAATAGAATGTACTATTATGTTAAAATCCGATTTCATTGCAATATTTTCCTCAATTATTTCCCAATTTTAGAATTTTTGGAATGAGATGTTGTCTCTTTTTTTCCTTCCTAACGATTTTCAAAAAGTAATTATCTTTTAACTTTGGTGTGACCGTGTTCAATTGTTTCTACATCATCTATTCAGTTTCGCCACCACATAATTCGGTACTAAACTTCATCCGGTACTGTGAACTGCCTGCAATTTCAGTTCTCAAGAAATCGAGTCAATTAAAAAAAATTAATCAAATTGGAAAAACAGTCTACTAACATATTTTAATATTTAAAAAATAGACCTAATTCGAATTGGTAATTAACAATATATGAATGGAAAAGCGTAAAAATATTCCAAATTTGAACCCTACCAATCGGCAGACACCAGAGTTCGAAATGAAATGATTAATTTTTATGCTTTCGTTCTTTCATTGCTTTTGACATGAATTAATTCGACAATATGAACTAAAGTCGTTTTTAGAGCCGTTACATGTCAAGCAATAAAATTGATTCATTTACTGTTCGTTCACATTCTAATGCAGTGCAAATAATGGAGGTCGAAATATAAAAAAAACTGATAAGTGCGGCAAATATTTTAGCTTAATGTAATCTGACTTCGCCGAAATTTTATAACATACTTTTGTGTTTTCTGTTGGAAAAAAGTAAATAATAAACTTGAAATAAAATTTTCCACCAGAAACCCATTTATGTTAGTACGATAATTCGCATGATTCGCTATAGTTGGTTGTGAATGTTAGATGACATCAAGAGTTAACAAGCAATGCAATGCATTGATTTCTTTGTATTATCTTCTGATAAATGGTGTAGTGTGCTATTGTTTTAAATGATTTGAGATGGCGACAATATACAATATTTTGGCATTGGCATTGAAATTGCTATTCAATCCGATCATTTTCAGACACCCTATGTAACATGTTCAAAAAAACTAAATAAACAGATCAGCAATATGTTCTTTATATGCCTTAGAAACTTTTTTTGAAAGTCCATGTTATTTAATTTATTCCATTGAAAATTTATTGACTATGACAAAAATGTTGTTTTATAAATTTATATTGTTGTTTGAAAATAAACCTTTTAAAAATTTGCCTTGAGTGAAAAATATAAAATGGAATTTTACAAAAATCATTTCTTGCAAGTGCTTTCATAATGAACATTTTACATATTAAAAAATTGCAATGCCGTCAAATGGTGTAAAATGTCCGGGGCTCTACTTCATTCCCAGTAACCTCAACATTTGCTATGAATAGTATAAAAAATTTAAAGAGAATTGACTGATATAAATCATCTCTATGGAGGGTATGCCATTTCAAACCTACGAATACTATTCAAACAGTAAAACAAAAAATCCTTTCTTTAAACGGCATGCAATGTAGTTTGAAGAGGATAAATTTGAAGAAAATGTATGTAAAAACAAGTAAAAAACATTAAGTTCGGCCGGGCCAAACTTTTAATACCCTCCACCTTAGGGTAAAAGAAACATTAGAAGAAATGTGGCAAAAACCATTAAAATGCCGAATATCGGGAGGTACCGTTATATGGGGGCTACACCAAAACGTGGACCCATAATTACAATGTTTCGCTACACATTAGGACCCACAAATACCAATTTTTAGACAAATCAGTGAAAAAATGTTGCAAAAACCATCAAAATACCGAATATCGAGATGTACCGTTATATGGGGGCTATATCAAATCATGGACCCATGCATGCAATATTTCGCCACCGAAGCTGGACCAACAAATACCAATGTGGCAAAAAATGTGGCAAAAATCATCAAATTACCGAATATCGGGAGGTACCGTTATATAGGGGCTATACCAAAAAGTGGACCTATAATTACAATGTTTCGCTACACGAACTAGGACCCGTTATGACCCACAAATACCAATTTTTAGACAAATCAGTGAAAAAATGTGGCAAAAACCATAAAAATACCGAATATCGGGAGGTACTGTTATATGGGGGCTATACCAAAACATGGACCCTTACATGCAATGTTTCGCCATCGGAGCTGGAACCCATTATGAACAACAAATACCAATTTTCAGACAAATCCGTGAAAATAGGTTGCAAAAATCATCAAATTACCGAATATCGGGAGGTACCGTTATATGGGGGCTATACCAAAACATGGACCCTTACATGCAATGTTTCGCCACCGGAGCTGGAACCCATTATGACCCACAAATACCAATTTTTAGACAAATCCGTGAAAAAATGTGGCAAAAAAAAACTAAAATACCGAATATCGGGAGGTACCTTTATATGGGGGCTATACCACAACGTGGACCTATACATGCAATGTTTTGCCACATGCTCAGGGACCCGTTATGACCTACAAATACTAATTTCCAGACAATTCCTTGAAAAAATGTGGCATAAATCATCAAAATAATATATATATAATATATATATATATATATATATATATATATATATATATATATATATATATATATATATATATATATATATATATATATATATATATATATATATATATATATATATATATATATATATATATATCCTAACGTTCAAGATACCTTACATCGCTTTTGCTGGTTATTATATGGGTCATAACCCTCATATAAGGGTACAACCCGATTTTAAGTACATTTTAAGTTTCAAAATGAGCCCCATAAATTTTTGTCAGTCATTTTTGTTTGTTTAAATCCTGGAGTTGGAAGCTATATGCGAATTTTAGAAATGAAAGACCATCATTTAGTATCATATTTTAATATCATTCATTCAGAATTCAAAACAATAAAAATTTACTCTTCAATATAATATGAAAAATAGAAAAAATTTCACGTCAAAAAGATTTTTTTCATTCATATTTTTATTGGTATATTTTTACGCGATTTTTTTTCCAAGATAACATTCCGAAATTGTATGAAAAAAATCTTCAACTTGTTTGCTGGTTTTTGTTTAAAGGTCCTTACGAAGATTGTCAATAGAATGTACTATTATGTTAAAATCCGATTTCATTGCAATATTTTCCTCAATTATTTCCCAATTTTAGAATTTTTGGAATGAGATGTTGTCTCTTTTTTTCCTTCCTAACGATTTTCAAAAAGTAATTATCTTTTAACTTTGGTGTGACCGTGTTCAATTGTTTCTACATCATCTATTCAGTTTCGCCACCACATAATTCGGTACTAAACTTCATCCGGTACTGTGAACTGCCTGCAATTTCAGTTCTCAAGAAATCGAGTCAATTAAAAAAAATTAATCAAATTGGAAAAACAGTCTACTAACATATTTTAATATTTAAAAAGTAGACCTAATTCGAATTGGTAATTAACAATATATGAATGGAAAAGCGTAAAAATATTCCAAATTTGAACCCTACCAATCGGCAGACACCAGAGTTCGAAATGAAATGATTAATTTTTATGCTTTCGTTCTTTCATTGCTTTTGACATGAATTAATTCGACAATATGAACTAAAGTCGTTTTTAGAGCCGTTACATGTCAAGCAATAAAATTGATTCATTTACTGTTCGTTCACATTCTAATGCAGTGCAAATAATGGAGGTCGAAATATAAAAAAACTGATAAGTGCGGCAAATATTTTAGCTTAATGTAATCTGACTTCGCCGAAATTTTATAACATACTTTTGTGTTTTCTGTTGGAAAAAAGTAAATAATAAACTTGAAATAAAATTTTCCACCAGAAACCCATTTATGTTAGTACGATAATTCGCATGATTCGCTATAGTTGGTTGTGAATGTTAGATGACATCAAGAGTTAACAAGCAATGCATTGATTTCTTTGTATTATCTTCTGATAAATGGTGTAGTGTGCTATTGTTTTAAATGATTTGAGATGGCGACAATATACAATATTTTGGCATTGGCATTGAAATTGCTATTCAATCCGATCATTTTCAGACACCCTATGTAACATGTTCAAAAAAACTAAATAAACAGATCAGCAATATGTTCTTTATATGCCTTAGAAACTTTTTTTGAAAGTCCATGTTATTTAATTTATTCCATTGAAAATTTATTGACTATGACAAAAATGTTGTTTTATAAATTTATATTGTTGTTTGAAAATAAACCTTTTAAAAATTTGCCTTGAGTGAAAAATATAAAATGGAATTTTACAAAAATCATTTCTTGCAAGTGCTTTCATAATGAACATTTTACATATTAAAAAATTGCAATGCCGTCAAATGGTGTAAAATGTCCGGGGCTCTACTTCATTCCCAGTAACCTCAACATTTGCTATGAATAGTATAAAAAATTTAAAGAGAATTGACTGATATAAATCATCTCTATGTAGGGTATGCCATTTCAAACCTACGAATACTATTCAAACAGTAAAACAAAAAATCCTTTCTTTAAACGGCATGCAATGTAGTTTGAAGAGGATAAATTTGAAGAAAATGTATGTAAAAACAAGTAAAAAACATTAAGTTCGGCCGGGCCAAACTTTTAATACCCTCCACCTTAGGGTAAAAGAAACATTAGAAGAAATGTGGCAAAAACCATTAAAATGCCGAATATCGGGAGGTACCGTTATATGGGGGCTACACCAAAACGTGGACCCATAATTACAATGTTTCGCTACACATTAGGACCCACAAATACCAATTTTTAGACAAATCAGTGAAAAAATGTTGCAAAAACCATCAAAATACCGAATATCGGGATGTACCGTTATATGGGCCACCGAAGCTGGAACCCATTATGACCAACAAATACCAATGTGGCAAAAAATGTGGCAAAAATCATCAAATTACCGAATATCGGGAGGTACCGTTATATAGGGGCTATACCAAAAAGTGGGCCTATAATTACAATGTTTCGCTACACGAACTAGGACCCTTTATGACCCACAAATACCAATTTTTAGACAAATCAGTGAAAAAATGTGGCAAAAACCATAAAAATACCGAATATCGGGAGGTACTGTTATATGGGGGCTATACCAAAACATGGACCCTTACATGCAATGTTTCGCCACCGGAGCTGGAACCCATTATGAACAACAAATACCAATTTTCAGACAAATCCGTGAAAAAAGGTTGCAAAAATCATCAAATTACCGAATATCGGGAGGTACCGTTATATGGGGGCTATACCAAAACATGGACCCTTACATGCAATGTTTCGCCACCGGAGCTGGAACCCATTATGACCCACAAATACCAATTTTTAGACAAATCCGTGAAAAAATGTGGCAAAAAAAAAAACTAAAATACCGAATATCGGGAGGTACCTTTATATGGGGGCTATACCACGTGGACCTATACGTGCAATGTTTTGCCACATGCTCAGGGACCCGTTATGACCTACAAATACTAATTTCCAGACAAATCCGTGAAAAAATGTGGCATAAATCATCAAAATAATATATATATATATATATATATATATATATATATATATATATATATATATATATATATATATATATATATATATATATATATATCCTAAACGTTCAAGATACCTTACATCGCTTTTGCTGGTTATTATATGGGTCATAACCCTCATATAAGGGTACAACCCGATTTTAAGTACATTTTAAGTTTCAAAATGAGCCCCATAAATTTTTGTCAGTCATTTTTGTTTGTTTAAATCCTGGAGTTGGAAGCTATATGCGAATTTTAGAAATGAAAGACCAATATTTAGTATCATATTTTAATATCATTCATTCAGAATTCAAAACAATAAAAAATTTACTCTTCAATATAATATGAAAAATAGAAAAAATTTCACGTCAAAAAGATTTTTTTCATTCATATTTTTATTGGTATATTTTTACGCGATTTTTTTTCCAAGATAACATTCCGAAATTGTATGAAAAAAATCTTCAACTTGTTTGCTGGTTTTTGTTTAAAGGTCCTTACGAAGATTGTCAATAGAATGTACTATTATGTTAAAATCCGATTTCATTGCAATATTTTCCTCAATTATTTCCCAATTTTAGAATTTTTGGAATGAGATGTTGTCTCTTTTTTCCTTCCTAACGATTTTCAAAAAGTAATTATCTTTTAACTTTGGTGTGACCGTGTTCAATTGTTTCTACATCATCTATTCAGTTTCGCCACCACATAATTCGGTACTAAACTTCATCCGGTACTGTGAACTGCCTGCAATTTCAGTTCTCAAGAAATCGAGTCAATTAAAAAAAATTAATCAAATTGGAAAAACAGTCTACTAACATATTTTAATATTTAAAAAGTAGACCTAATTCGAATTGGTAATTAACAATATATGAATGGAAAAGCGTAAAAATATTCCACATTTGAACCCTACCAATCGGCAGACACCAGAGTTCGAAATGAAATGATTAATTTTTATGCCTTCGTTCTTTCATTGCTTTTGACATGAATTAATTCGACAATATGAACTAAAGTCGTTTTTAGAGCCGTTACATGTCAAGCAATAAAATTGATTCATTTACTGTTCGTTCACATTCTAATGCAGTGCAAATAATGGAGGTCGAAATATAAAAAAAACTGATAAGTGCGGCAAATATTTTAGCTTAATGTAATCTGACTTCGCCGAAATTTTATAACATACTTTTGTGTTTTCTGTTGGAAAAAAGTAAATAATAAACTTGAAATAAAATTTTCCACCAGAAACCCATTTATGTTAGTACGATAATTCGCATGATTCGCTATAGTTGGTTGTGAATGTTAGATGACATCAAGTGTTAACAAGCAATGCAATGCATTGATTTCTTTGTATTATCTTCTGATAAATGGTGTAGTGTGCTATTGTTTTAAATGATTTGAGATGGCGACAATATACAATATGTTGTGAATATATTCATAGGCATTGAAATTGCTATTCAATCCGATCATTTTCAGACACCCTATGTAACATGTTCAAAAAAACAAAATAAACAGATCAGCAATATGTTCTTTATATGCCTTAGAAACTTTTTTTGAAAGTCCATGTTATTTAATTTATTCCATTGAAAATTTATTGACTATGACAAAAATGTTGTTTTATAAATTTATATTGTTGTTTGAAAATAAACCTTTTAAAAATTTGCCTTGAGTGAAAAATATAAAATGGAATTTTACAAAAATCATTTCTTGCAAGTGCTTTCATAATGAACATTTTACATATTAAAAAATTGCAATGCCGTCAAATGGTGTAAAATGTCCGGGGCTCTACTTCATTCCCAGTAACCTCAACATTTGCTATGAATAGTATAAAAAATTTAAAGAGAATTGACTGATATAAATCATCTCTATGGAGGGTATGCCATTTCAAACCTACGAATACTATTCAAACAGTAAAACAAAAAATCCTTTCTTTAAACGGCATGCAATGTAGTTTGAAGAGGATAAATTTGAAGAAAATGTATGTAAAAACAAGTAAAAAACATTAAGTTCGGCCGGGCCAAACTTTTAATACCCTCCACCTTAGGGTAAAAGAAACATTAGAAGAAATGTGGCAAAAACCATTAAAATGCCGAATATCGGGAGGTACCGTTATATGGGGGCTACACCAAAACGTGGACCCATAATTACAATGTTTCGCTACACATTAGGACCCACAAATACCAATTTTTAGACAAATCAGTGAAAAAATGTTGCAAAAACCATCAAAATACCGAATATCGAGATGTACCGTTATATGGGGGCTATATCAAATCATGGACCCATGCATGCAATATTTCGCCACCGAAGCTGGAACCCATTATGACCAACAAATACCAATGTGGCAAAAAATGTGGCAAAAATCATCAAATTACCGAATATCGGGAGGTACCGTTATATAGGGGCTATACCAAAAAGTGGACCTATAATTACAATGTTTCGCTACACGAACTAGGACCCGTTATGACCCACAAATACCAATTTTTAGACAAATCAGTGAAAAAATGTGGCAAAAACCATAAAAATACCGAATATCGGGAGGTACTGTTATATGGGGGCTATACCAAAACATGGACCCTTACATGCAATGTTTCGCCACCGGAGCTGGAACCCATTATGAACAACAAATACCAATTTTCAGACAAATCCGTGAAAAAAGGTTGCAAAAATCATCAAATTACCGAATATCGGGAGGTACCGTTATATGGGGGCTATACCAAAACATGGACCCTTACATGCAATGTTTCGCCACCGGAGCTGGAACCCATTATGACCCACAAATACCAATTTTTAGACAAATCCGTGAAAAATGTGGCAAAAAAAAACTAAAATACCGAATATCGGGAGGTACCTTTATATGGGGGCTATACCACAACGTGGACCTATACATGCAATGTTTTGCCACACGCTCAGGGACCCGTTATGACCTACAAATACTAATTTCCAGACAAATCCGTGAAAAAATGTGGCATAAATCATCAAAATACCGAATATCGGGAGGTACAGTTATATGGGGACTATACCAGAACGTGGACCGATATATCTCATTTTCAATACCAACCATCCTAGACACAATGCAAATACCTCTGCTAAATTTTGACGCTCTACGTCAAATAATGTGGGCTGTATCGTGATTTCAACAGACAGACAGACAGACGGACAGGCAGACAGACAGACGGACATCGTTAAATCGACTTAGAATTTTATGCTGATTATGAATATATATACTTTATGGGATCTAAGAAGAATATTTAAGGATGTTACAAACGGAATGACAAAGTTAATATACCCTCCTTTCCAAGGTGGAGGGTATAATAAGGCTGATCAATGCCGTCTTTTTCGAAGTGATATTTTTTCAATGAAATAAATATAACATTCATTATTTTTCTTGAATTTTGCGTTTTAAATTGATCTCAAAGAATTTATCAACCAAAGCAAGGTTCAAAGATCTTTTGAAAATTGAAATATTAATAGATTTTAGTAACAATCCATGTTCGTGTGAAATTTCATGAGTAACGCCGTAAATTCAGTTGGAATTATGAGATTGGATACTACTTTTCATACGTAATGCAATGTATTCGATTTTAGAGAAATATTCCAAATATACAAATATAACAGCAAATCTACATTTTCCTATTTAAAAATAAGCAAAAGCAGGCATGCTTTAGACAATACACATATAAAAAGTCTACTTCGAATAATATGAAAATATATTATTTTGAAATAAATGAGAAATATGAGCCGAAATAAACATCTTAAAAATAACTATAGGACAATGCATAAAAAATATATTCTTTCAACAATGCATATTGTATTAAATAGGGAGTAAACAAAAATACGTCGACATATACATATTATAAAATTATCGAACGGCGCGTTCCGCCACGCTATTTCTCGTACAAAGTTTTATGGACATTTCATATTAGCCCTTTTAGTGGATGAATTCGAAACAATGGCATGTACCGCTATAACAACAAAACAAATACATACCACTAACTATTCGTATACATCAAAAAATAGTAGAACTTTTACTTTTGATCAAATTTTTTCCGAAATAAATAGTAAATAAATATATTAAAGTTAGATTTTTATAAGTTCGATTTTCTTATAGAATTTGTACCACAAATATTTTCTGAGTAAAGTAATAAATCTTCAAAGTGTCAAAAAAAAATTGTTATTATATTTTTTATGTTCCTGATTGTTCTCAAAGAGTCGAACACCATTTTTGGTTACACTTTTATGGTAAGGTGTGTTCTCGTACACAAAAATCTTTTTAATCATATGAGAGAAAACGTGATCAAAAATCGAAAACGTCTAAATACTTTCATTTTTATTATTAAAAATTGCATTTTTTGCTTCAATTAAATTAAACTATACAAAGATGTAATTACTAAAAACATTTTCGTAACATACCTACGTTTCCCTTTTTAGTATCATCAACATTTTCTGGAAGGATATAAATCTTTTTCTTACCAAATTTCAAATGCAATCTACTATTTTGCAACCGTTATATTTGGTATTTCACTGATTGTAGTCGCAATGAAATACCAAATATAAAGGCTGCAAAATAGTAGATTGTATTGGAAATTTAGTAAGAACAAAATGTTCAATTTTCTCATTTTTACGCCATATATATATATATATATATATATATATATATATATATATATATATATATATATATATATATATATATATATATATATATATATCTATATATATAAAAGAAAGTTGTGTTAGTTACTACGCTTATAACTTAAGAACCGCTGGATTGATTTTAACGATTCATACAAATTCGGAATTGTCTCCTCTCCGAAAAGGATAATATCCAAAAAAAATCGCGTAAAAATGTGATATATTAACATTTTCATTTTGACTTTTCAAATGTACAATAGTAATGTTTTATTTTGCATGATTTTTTTCCATTTTGACTTATTTTTTCTAATGTACATTTGTAGTGTTTTTTATATTTTATTTTTGAATTCAAATATTAATACCAATTCATTTAATTGACTTGATTTCTTGAGAAATGTAACTGATGGCGAGTTACATGGAAGTGTAGTACCGAATTATGTGGTGGCGAAACGAAATAGATGATGTCGAAATAATTTAATGGAATCGAATTTTAAAATAGAAGTACATTCTATTGACAAACTATATAAGGATCTTTAAACATTTGCTGTAAAAAATCAGCGAACAAGTTGAAGATTTTTTCAATGTGTTATTCTTCTTTTGTCATTTTTTTTTCAATTTGTATTATCTAATTGAAAAATTTTCACTATATACAAATTTTCACCAAAAAATGAAATAAGTGGGAAATACGATGTTAACTGACATCTACCTTTCAACTCCAGGGCCGACATCGTGGTTCAGCTGGAAGATGCGAACACATTTGAACAAACAAAAATTACCGAAAAAGCCTAATGGGGCTCATTTCAAAGCGTGGAACTACTTCTTTCCTTTCACAATAATCCGTCCAATGTACAATCAGAAAAATACCTAATAAAAGGGTGGAAAATAGTAGAGCGAATGGGACTCTAAGTAAGAAAAGGATTTCTATCCTTCCAGAAAATCTTCCCAAACATTCAAGATACCTTAAATCGATTTTGCCGTTCATGATATCGATCATAATTCACGGATAAGGGTACAACCCGATTTCATATTTATATAACCATCGTATGATTTAAGCTATTTTTGGTGTCTTGGTCACTTTTTTAATATTTTGGCCATTGTTTGGCATCTTTGTTTCTAAGGAGGTGGAGAACCTCTTCGCATAAAGTTTGAAATGTTCAGAGTAGGGCCCATTTCGGTCTTGACCACATTCATTAATTGATTTGGCTAAAAATTGTATTTATGCTACTCTGGGGTAGGGAACCATCATACAGATAATTGCCACATAGGACTTAATTTAAGTAAAGTCCCCACATTGGAGTATCCCCAAGTCCACTTTCACATCTAATTGGTGGTCAGAAAAGAAAATTTTGTTTTCTATTGAATTTGTAACCCCCAAGAGAATATTGGTTGGGCCACGTTTTGGTATAACCCTTATATAAATGTATCCCTGATTTCAGCTGTGACCGTGGTGTTGGCCACGTTTTTCAACTGATTTGGCCATTAATTACTGTATTTAGGCTACTTTGTTAGTAGAGAACCATCTTACAGAAAAATGTCAACATACGTAAATATTTTGGTACAGTCCCCATATAGTCTCCAGGCCCGCCGATCTATAGTGATGTTTGCCGATTGGCGGACAACAACGCGGGTATTGTTTAATCGTCATTGAATTTTACTATGAACAAGAACATAGACTTTTTGGGGACTCTAATGCGCAATTTGAGGTGCTATGGTAATGGGTGTAAAAGCGTAATTAACTTTGACTATTCAGAAATTATTTTGCCCTCCTTCCATAGTTATTTATTTCTATTTAGTCGAATCAATATTTAAATTTTAATATGAGCTAGATTTGTGAAATATTATGCTATGCAAAATTTGCATTAAAGACTAAAACTACGGACCGGCAACGCGGACCGGGCCAGCTAGTATATATATATATATATATATATATATATATATATATATATATATATATATATATATATATATATATATATATATATATATATATATATATATACTAGCTGGCCCGGTCCGCGTTGCCGGCCCGTAGTTTTTGTCTATTATGCATATTTGTCAAAGCATAATTATTCAAAGATATTAATGTTATAAATGTTCACGTACTGGTCGATTAGTTTTTAATTGTTAGTCAAATAGCAGTAATTTGGAATTTACTGTACTTTGTACAACTCATAATTGAGGGCTAATTGTTTTAAGAATAGGCAAAGTTTATTACTTTTTTAAACCCATTACCACCTCAGAATGTGCATTAGAGTCCTCATAAGTCGCCCTGACTATGTCGGTCTGTTTGTCCGCCAAAAGGTGGACTTGAGGGAGTACTATTACTTAGAGAAAATTCTAAAATTTGTAGATATGTTGAAATTTTTGTGTCAATCATAATTGAGGTCAGACTGATTTCAGAATAGTCAAATGTAATTACTATTTTACACCCATTACCGTAATATGGGAACTAATTTTATTTGTCATTTAAATTGTAAATTGGAGACCCCACAAAGTCCATATATTTCATCATAGTATAATTCAATGACGATTCAACAAATATTCGGTCCCGTGCTACTTTCTTATATTTGTAATTTGTTCATGTTTTCACAATTTTTTTTCATATAGATGTATATCCCAAATCTACGTTCCCAACCAATATTCTTCTCAATAGAATACAAATTTTTCTTTTCTGACCACACATTAGATGTGAAAGTGGACTTGGGGATACTCCAATGTGGGGACTTTACATGAATAAATTTATATGTGGCAATTATCTGTACGATGGTTCTTTACCCCAGGGTAGCATAAATACAATTTTTTAGTGGTCAAGACCAATATGGGCCCTACTCCGAAAATCTTATGCGAAGAGGTTCTCTACCCCCTTAGAAACAAAGATGCCAAATAAGGGCCAAAAATAGAAGAAAGTGGCGAAGACTCCAAAAATGTCTTAAATCATACGATGGTTATTTATGATCGATATCATGACCTGCAAAAGCGATTTAAGGTATCTTGAATGTTCAGGAAGAATTTTTGGAAGAATTTTCTTACTAAGAGTCCCATTCGCTCTACTATTTTGCATCCTTTATATTTGGTATTTTTCTGATTGTACATTGGTGGCGAAACATTGCATGTAAGGGTCCATGTTTTGGTATAGCCCCCATATAACAGTACCTCCCGATATTCGGTATTTTTATGGTTTTTGCCACATTTTTTCACTGATTTGTCTAAAAATTGGTATTTGTGGGTCATAACGGGTCCTAGTTCGTGTAGCGAAACATTGTAATTATAGGTCCACTTTTTGGTATAGCCCCTATATAACGGTACCTCCCGATATTCGGTAATTTGATGATTTTTGCCACATTTTTTGCCACATTGGTATTTGTTGGTCATAATGGGTTCCAGCTTCGGTGGCGAAATATTGCATGCATGGGTCCATGATTTGATATAGCCCCCATATAACGGTACATCTCGATATTCGGTATTTTGATGGTTTTTGCAACATTTTTTCACTGATTTGTCTAAAAATTGGTATTTGTGGGTCCTAATGTGTAGCGAAACATTGTAATTATGGGTCCACGTTTTGGTGTAGCCCCCATATAACGGTACCTCCCGATATTCGGCATTTTAATGGTTTTTGCCACATTTCTTCTAATGTTTCTTTTACCCTAAGGTGGAGGGTATTAAAAGTTTGGCCCGGCCGAACTTAATGTTTTTTACTTGTTTTTACATACATTTTCTTCAAATTTATCCTCTTCAAACTACATTGCATGCCGTTTAAAGAAAGGATTTTTTGTTTTACTGTTTGAATAGTATTCGTAGGTTTGAAATGGCATACCCTCCATAGAGATGATTTATATCAGTCAATTCTCTTTAAAATTTTTAAAACTATTCATAGCAAATGTTGAGGTTACTGGGAATGAAGTAGAGCCCCGGACATTTTACACCATTTGACGGCATTGCAATTTTTTAATATGTAAAATGTTCATTTTGAAAGCACTTGCAAGAAATGATTTTTGTAAAATTCCATTTTATATTTTTCACTCAAGGCAAATTTTTAAAAGGTTTATTTTCAAACAACAATATCTATCTATATATATAAATGAAAGTTGTGTTAGTTACTACGCTTATAACTTAAGAACCGCTGAACTGATTTTAATGATTCATACAAATTCGGAATTGTCTCCTATCCGAAAAGGATAATATACAAAAAAAAAATCACGTAAAAATGTGATATATTAACATTTTCATTTTGACTTTTGAAATGTACAATAGTAATGTTTTATTTTGCATGATTTTTTTCCATTTTGACTTACTTTTTTCTAATGTACATTTGTAGTGTTTTTTATATTTTATTTTTGAATTCGAATATCATAATATCAATTTATTTAATTGACTTGATTTCTTGAGAACTGAAATTGATGACGGGTTACATGGAAGTGTAGTACCGAATTATGTGGTGGCGAAACGGAATAGATGATATCGAAATAATTTAACGCGGTCACACCAAAGTTAGAAGATAATAACCTTTTTAAAATCGCTAAAAAAAAAAATTACGAAAAAAGAGATCTCATTACAAAAATTCTCAAAACGGGAAAATATCGAAAAAAATGTCCAATGGAATTGAATTTTAAAATAAAAGTACATTCTATTGACAAACTTTGTAAGGATCTTTAAACAGTTGCTGTAAAAAATCAGCGAACAAGTTGAAGATTTTTTCAATTTGTTATTATTCTTTTGTCATTTTTTTTTTCAATTTGTATTATCATATTGAATTCAGTGGATTTTTTGTGAACGAAATAAAGAATAATTTATCACTATATACAATTTTTCACCAAAAAATGAAATAAGTGCGAAATACGATTGTAACTAACATCTACCTTTTAACTCCAGGGCCTACATCGTGCTTCAGCTGGAAGATGCGCAGACATTTAAACAAACAAAATGACCGAAAAAGACTAATGGGGCTCATTTCAAAGCGTGGACCTACTTCTTTCATGTGACAATAATCCGTCCAATGAGAGCTCAAAATGCAAAAATTTTTGGGACTACAATCAGTAAAGTACCAAATATAAAGGGTGCAAAATAGTAGAGCGAATGGGACTTTTAGTAAGAAAAGGATTTCTATCCTTCCAAAAATTCTTCCCGAACACTTAAGATACCTTAAATCGCTTTTGCATGACCTGCAATATGATATATGATATCGATCATAAATAACCATTGTATGATTTAAGCTATTTTTGAAGTCTTCGTCATTTTCTTCTATTTTTGGCCAAATATCTTTGTTTCTAAGGGAGTAGAAAATTCTCGGAGTAGGGCCCATATTGATCTTGACCACTAAAAAATTGTATTTATGCTACCCTGGCGTAAGGAACCATCGTACAGATAATTGCCACATAGAAATTTATTCATGTAAAGTCCCCACATTGGAGTATCCCAAGTCCACTTTCACATCTAATGTGTGGTCAGAAAAGAAAATTTTGTATTCTATTGAATTTGTAACCCCCAAGAGAATATTGGTTGGGAACGTAGATATAGATGTACATCCCAAATCAAATAAATTGTGAAAAACAAGAACAAATTATAAATATAAGAAAGTAGCACGTGACCGAATATTTGTTGAATCGTCATTGAATTATACTATGATGAAAAATATGGACTTTATGGCGTCTCCAATTTACAATTTAAATGACAAATAAAATTAGTTCTCATCTTACGGTAATTGGAGTAAAATAGTAATTATATTTGATTATCCTGAAATCAGTCTGCCCTCAATTATGAGATGGATAAAATTATTTTTACTTATTTAAATCACGTGAATTTTTTTCAGTTTGACATGTTATGTTGTTCTGCTATATTTTCGATTTGGCCTCTATTTGTCATCTTGGATTATAAGGGGTGAAGAAAGTTTTCAATGTAGGTCGATGTTTCGCAGTAGTGCCCATATGAAGGTACTTCCTGATTTTACCTTATTTCAAAGGATTTGGCTAAAAATGTGTATTTGTGGGAGTGAAAATCGTACACAAAAATTTCAACATATCTACAAATAGTACCCCCACAAGTCCACCTTTTGGCGGACTTATGAGAACTCTAATGCACAATCTGAGGTGTTAATGGGTTTAAAAAAGTAATTAACTTTGGCTATTCTTAAATCATTCAGCCCTCAATTATGAGGTGTACAAAATACAGTAAATTCCAAATTACTGCTCATTTGACTAAAAACTAAAAATTAATCGACCAGTACATGAACACTTATAACAGTCATATCTTTGAATAATTAGGCTTTGACAAATATGCATAATAGACTAAAACTACGGGCCGGCAACGCGGACCGGGCCAGCTAGTATATATATAAAAGAAAGTTGTGTTAGTTACTACGCTTATAACTTAAGAACCGCTGGATTGATTTTAACGATTCATACAAATTCGGAATTGTCTCCTCTCCGAAAAGGATAATATCCAAAACAAGTTGAAGATTTTTTCAATGTGTTATTCTTCTTTTGTCATTTTTTTTTTCAATTTGTATTATCTAATTGAAAAATTTTCACTATATACAAATTTTCACCAAAAAATGAAATAAGTGGGAAATACGATGTTAACTGACATCTACCTTTCAACTCCAGGGCTGGAAGATGCGAACACATTTGAACAAACAAAAATTACCGAAAAAGCCTAATGGGGCTCATTTCAAAGCGTGGAACTACTTCTTTCCTTTCACAATAATCCGTCCAATGTACAATCAGAAAATACCAAATAAAAAGGGTGGAAAATAGTAGAGCGAATGGGACTCTAAGTAAGAAAAGGATTTCTATCCTTCCAGAAAATCTTCCCAAACATTCAAGATACCTTAAATCGATTTTGCCGTTCATGATATCGATCATAATTCACGGATAAGGGTACAACCCGATTTCATATTTATATAACCATCGTATGATTTAAGCTATTTTTGGTGTCTTGGTCACTTTTTTAATATTTTGGCCATTGTTTGGCATCTTTGTTTCTAAGGAGGTGGAGAACCTCTTCGCATAAAGTTTGAAATGTTCAGAGTAGGGCCCATTTCGGTCTTGACCACATTCATTAATTGATTTGGCTAAAAATTGTATTTATGCTACTCTGGGGTAGGGAACCATCATACAGATAATTGCCACATAGTACTTAATTTAAGTAAAGTCCCCACATTGGAGTATCCCCAAGTCCACTTTCACATCTAATTGGTGGTCAGAAAAGAAAATTTTGTTTTCTATTGAATTTGTAACCCCCAAGAGAATATTGGTTGGGCCACGTTTTGGTATAACCCTTATATAAATGTATCCCTGATTTCAGCTGTGACCGTGGTGTTGGCCACGTTTTTCAACTGATTTGGCCATTAATT
The DNA here is from genome assembly GCF_030504385.1 of Musca domestica. NCBI lineage: Eukaryota > Metazoa > Arthropoda > Insecta > Diptera > Muscidae > Musca > Musca domestica. The sequence continues at coordinate 456,211 of NW_026712172.1, read as the reverse complement.
GCTGTATTTAGGCTACTTTGTTAGTAGAGAACCATCTTACAGAAAAATGTCAACATACGTAAATATTTTGGTACAGTCCCCATATAGTCTCCAGGCCCGCCGATCTATAGTGATGTTTTCCGATTGGCGGACAACAACGCGGGTATTGTTTAATCGTCATTGAATTTTACTATGAACAAGAACATAGACTTTTTGGGGACTCTAATGCGCAATTTGAGGTGCTATGGTAATGGGTGTAAAAGCGTAATTAACTTTGATTATTCAGAAATTATTTTGCCCTCCTTCCATAGTTATTTATTTCTATTTAGTCGAATCAATATTTAAATTTTAATATGAGCTAGATTTGTGAAATATTATGCTATGCAAAATTTGCATTAAAGACTAAAACTACGGACCGGCAACGCGGACCGGGCCAGCTAGTAGAAAATTTTGTTTTCTATTGAATTTGTAACCCCCAAGCGAATATTGGTTAGGCCACGTTTTGGTATAACCCTTATATAAATGTATCCCTGATTTCAGCTGTGACCGTGGTGTTGGCCACGTTTTTCAACTGATTTGGCCATTAATTGCTGTATTTAGGCTACTTTGTGAATAGAGAACCATCTTACAGAAAAATGTCAACATACTTAAATATTTTGGTACAGTCCCCATATAGTCTCCAGGCCCGCCGATCTATAGTGATGTTTGCCGATTGGCGGACAACAACGCGGGTATTGTTTAATCGTCATTGAATTTTACTATGAACAAGAACATAGACTTTTTGGGGACTCTAATGCGCAATTTGAGGTGCTATGGTAATGGGTGTAAAAGCGTAATTAACTTTGACTATTCAGAAATTATTTTGCCCTCCTTCCATAGTTACTTATTTCTATTTAGTCGAATCAATATTTAAATTTTAATATGAGCTAGATTTGTGAAATATTATGCTATGCAAAATTTGCATTAAAGACTAAAACTACGGACCGGCAACGCGGACCGGGCCAGCTAGTAGATGTATAAATAGATTAAAAAGTATGCGTGATCAGTTCCTCAGCCCCCAAACAAATACTTAGGGTTGGAGGGAGGGTCAACAGTATCTCGTGTAAAAAATTTTAAACCAATATCTTGTTTATTTGGGAAATATAAGGATTTTAGATAAATCGAAATAGTGGGCGTAAAAAGGAGGCGTGGTCAATATTTTTTCTTTAAAAACCTAACTCGGGGTATGACAAACGTTTGTACAAAAAATTATGCAAATCGGTCCAGCCGTTTTCAACTGATTCCGTTACCAACAAACAACAATTGATTTTTATATATATATATAGATAGAAATAGAATAGATAGAAGATATATATATATATATATATATATATATATATATATATATATATATATATATATATATATATATATATATATATATATATATATATATATATATATATATATATATATATAGATATATATATATATATATATATATATATATATATATATAAATATATATATATATATTTACTAGCTGGCCCGGTCCGCGTTGCCGGCCCGTAGTTTTAGTCTATTATGCATATTTGTCAAAGCCTAATTATTCAAAGATATGACTGTTATAAGTGTTCATGTACTGGTCGATTAATTTTTAGTTTTTAGTCAAATGAGCAGTAATTTGGAATTTACTGTATTTTGTACACCTCATAATTGAGGGCTGAATGATTTAAGAATAGCCAAAGTTAATTACTTTTTTAAACCCATTAACACCTCAGATTGTGCATTAGAGTTCTCATAAGTCCGCCAAAAGGTGGACTTGTGGGGGTACTATTTGTAGATATGTTGAAATTTTTGTGTACGATTTTCACTCCCACAAATACACATTTTTAGCCAAATCCTTTGAAATAAGGTAAAATCAGGAAGTACCTTCATATGGGCACTACTGCGAAACATCGACCTACATTGAAAACTTTCTTCACCCCTTATAATCCAAGATGACAAATAGAGGCCAAATCGAAAATATAGCAGAACAACATAACATGTCAAACTGAAAAAAATTCACGTGATTTAAATAAGTAAAAATAATTTTATCCATCTCATAATTGAGGGCAGACTGATTTCAGGATAATCAAATATAATTACTATTTTACTCCAATTACCGTAAGATGAGAACTAATTTTATTTGTCATTTAAATTGTAAATTGGAGACGCCATAAAGTCCATATTTTTCATCATAGTATAATTCAATGACGATTCAACAAATATTCGGTCACGTGCTACTTTCTTATATTTATAATTTGTTCTTGTTTTTCACAATTTATTTGATTTGGGATGTACATCTATATCTACGTTCCCAACCAATATTCTCTTGGGGGTTACAAATTCAATAGAATACAAAATTTTCTTTTCTGACCACACATTAGATGTGAAAGTGGACTTGGGATACTCCAATGTGGGGACTTTACATGAATAAATTTCTATGTGGCAATTATCTGTACGATGGTTCCTTACGCCAGGGTAGCATAAATACAATTTTTTAGTGGTCAAGATCAATATGGGCCCTACTCCGAGAATTTTCTACTCCCTTAGAAACAAAGATATTTGGCCAAAAATAGAAGAAAATGACGAAGACTTCAAAAATAGCTTAAATCATACAATGGTTATTTATGATCGATATCATATATCATATTGCAGGTCATGCAAAAGCGATTTAAGGTATCTTAAGTGTTCGGGAAGAATTTTTGGAAGGATAGAAATCCTTTTCTTACTAAAAGTCCCATTCGCTCTACTATTTTGCACCCTTTATATTTGGTACTTTACTGATTGTAGTCCCAAAAATTTTTGCATTTTGAGCTCTCATTGGACGGATTATTGTCACATGAAAGAAGTAGGTCCACGCTTTGAAATGAGCCCCATTAGTCTTTTTCGGTCATTTTTGTTTGTTTAAATGTCTGCGCATCTTCCAGCTGAAGCACGATGTAGGCCCTGGAGTTAAAAGGTAGATGTTAGTTACAATCGTATTTCGCACTTATTTCATTTTTTGGTGAAAAATTGTATATAGTGATAAATTATTCTTTATTTCGTTCACAAAAAATCCACTGAATTCAATATGATAATACAAATTGAAAAAAAAAATGACAAAAGAATAATAACAAATTGAAAAAATCTTCAACTTGTTCGCTGATTTTTTACAGCAACTGTTTAAAGATCCTTACAAAGTTTGTCAATAGAATGTACTTTTATTTTAAAATTCAATTCCATTGGACATTTTTTTCGATATTTTCCCGTTTTGAGAATTTTTGTAATGAGATCTCTTTTTTCGTAATTTTTTTTTTTAGCGATTTTAAAAAGGTTATTATCTTCTAACTTTGGTGTGACCGCGTTAAATTATTTCGATATCATCTATTCCGTTTCGCCACCACATAATTCGGTACTACACTTCCATGTAACCCGTCATCAATTTCAGTTCTCAAGAAATCAAGTCAATTAAATAAATTGATATTATGATATTCGAATTCAAAAATAAAATATAAAAAACACTACAAATGTACATTAGAAAAAAGTAAGTCAAAATGGAAAAAAATCATGCAAAATAAAACATTACTATTGTACATTTCAAAAGTCAAAATGAAAATGTTAATATATCACATTTTTACGTGATTTTTTTTTTGTATATTATCCTTTTCGGATAGGAGACAATTCCGAATTTGTATGAATCATTAAAATCAGTTCAGCGGTTCTTAAGTTATAAGCGTAGTAACTAACACAACTTTCATTTATATATATAGATGTATAGATAGATAAAAAAGTATGCGTGGTCAGTTCCTCAGCCCCCAAACAAATACTTAAGGTTGGAGGGAAGGTCAACAGTATCTCGTGCAATAATTTTTAAACCAATATCTTGTTTATTTGGGAAATATAAGGATTTTAGATAAATCGAAATAGTGGGCGTAAAAGGAGGCGTGGTCAATATTTTTTTCTTTAAAAACCTAACTCGGGGTATGACAAACGTTTGTACAAAAAATTATGCAAATCGGTCCAGCCGTTTTCAACTGATTCCGTTACCAACAAACAACAATTGATTTTTATATGATATGAAGCGCCGAGGATTTTTCCAATGTTCCCAGCGTATAATATTTTCAACACTTTACTCATTATGTTGCTTGCCTTTCACATTGTTTGGACGTACATGATACTTAAGATTGTAATAAATTCTTTACAAAAGGGGTTGGTGAGCATTTTGATTTAAGAACACATTGCAGTCTCATTGATAATTCATTTCCTTTACAGATGTCTGGTGATATAAGATCGAGCGACAGCGAAATCTCTGAAAAAAATCGCTCAATAATGGTGACGTTAAACCTGTAGATAAAATCCAAAAGAGAGCTCTAACCAAAACAGAATAACCAAATAAGCATAATTATTTCCTCTGTTTGTATTTCTTTTGTATGTTATGTACAAACTATGTATGTTGTAGTATATTTAAAAAGTTTTTAATGTCAAGAATCCAGGTATAAGTAAATTGTTTATTTTATTGTTGCTTATAATTTAAAAATTGTAGTAAGTTATCACTAATGTATGCGTTTTAGAGAGTTGCTTAATTGAATGAATATAAATATAGCCCAAAATACGAGGATTTAGATTCATATTGCCAAAATACAACTATATATTTAAAAATAAAAGGTCGTGTGAAATTAATTAGGGTTTCTTTAAAATATAAGTACATTTTCTGCATTTGGCGCTTATTCCAGTTTGCATTGTGTCTCCTGATGGAAAACAATCTGGAACTTCTTAATGCGCTGACTCATCTGGTCTACAAATTTGTTGACTACTGGTTCCATTGCGGCCTGAAGCTGTTAATGTGTCGTTAAACGTAAAATGGATATGTTGCACTTAGCAATCTTAATTTGAATAAATTCAATATGTATATTTAATATACCATGTATCTATTAAAATCTTAAATACCCTCCACCACACGGAAACTACTTGCAAAATTTACAGCGTTACCTAAAATTCGACGTTGCGCATAAATTTTTTTGTCCACAAAAATAATTGTTTTCAAATTTTAATTCAAGTTTATTAAATAAGTATGGAAAGGTAAGTATTACAGTTCGGAGGTAAGTATTTCCACTAAATATACTTTAGTTCAGGTTTATTTACAAATGATGCAAAAGGTATGTATTACAGTTCACAAAGGTGACTTTTCAGTTAAATATTTCTTTATATTTCACGGTAACGACGGGAGATGCCGTTTAATAACAAAACTTCGAATGACTAAAGGTGTAAAGCTGGGAATACATAAAACGCTTATTTGACTGGCATAAGTCATCGGCTGGATTCTTCGTAGAGGAACAAAGGAGTTTTAGGTTGACTTAGTTCGATTTTGACACTAGGCTCCTTTGTTCATTTCCGAAGAAGCCAGCCGATGACTTAAGCCAGCCAAATAAGCGTTTTATGTATTCCCAGCTTAAGTAAATAAGAAGCTTGAAGTCATGTTTAAGCATATTTTGTGACATTTCATAAAGGGATTACAGAGTCCCTCTAAAATCCTGCCGTCGTTTTTCATTATAATTTTACATTAATATGCTTAGCCTTGACTTCAAGCTTTTTATATACTTGCACACTAACAATGATACATATATGCAAATTCTAATGCTTGCATATATGTAAGTGTGATAAATATATGCAGTGCGTACCGATATTCTACAGTATGTGCTAAAAAAATAGCACATACATTTTTTGGTTAAAAATATAGCACACTTTTGAAAAATTGTTGGTACAGTCATGTACATGCCTCCCCCTTCGTGAAATCTGTGAAAACAAATCATTTTTAATTAATAGGCATATTTTTAATGGGACCAGAAAATACATATCAGAGTTTTGTATGGAATGCCTTTAAGTATTGCTGAATATGTATCTGCGCCCAATTCAAGATCTATTGGAATGTTGCTATGGGGTCGGGGTCAGCGACAGCTTGTTGATTGAAGTATGATGTTGGGTCTTCGAGAAGTGGGTCGGAGTAGGGTCCTTTAAAGCCCAAGCACCATTTATTTCTCAAGCCTCTTCATTATTTTAAAGGTTGCAAATCGTTTGCTTTGGTACATGAATGACCTAAGCCCCAGTCGTTGAAATGCTGAATAGGCAATTCTTGACATTGATGACGATTGGCAAATTAGGGCTCGCACACTTTTCCATGTATCGACACTATCAGTTGTGACTCGCAAAAGGGATAGTAGGGACAAACACCAAGTCCCAAACGAAAGGTGGTAAATCAATGGGTACTGGCTGTAGGTTGTTGTCTATTTGCGGTGCCCCATGTATTAATGTGTGGTGTCTGTAATCACACCTTCGACAGCCCGTCAAACTGGTGCAATCTGGGGCCAAATCACCGCATTCGTTATCGAGTTCTGTTCAGTATAGAGAAACATTTCGTTCGCTGTAAAATTTTGCATCACCGCATTCGATCGCAAATTATTTTGTCTACTACTTTTTTTACATTGCTGTAATAAGACATTTGAAGCGAAAGAGTGTTTCAAAATCAGTTTTTGCGATCAAAATATGTTATTTCTGAGAAATTTATACTGTTTCTGTGTGTTTACATGTACATGTACAAATATATTATGAATGCAAGTGTTTTTTCGCTTTCCTCGTCTTCGGACTCAGAGCATGAGTACAAAGTGGCATTAATAAGGAAAAATATTCGTGATAAATTTAGTCGTTGCCTGAAGTGGCGTAAGTGATTTTATTTAAAATAGAATAAAACTAACAATTTCACCAACTTCTTATTTCTTTTTGTTTGCCTTTTTTCCGCACAAAGATCACTACATACTTTGTTTTCGACAGCATACTACCTATCGTATACAACTTCGAGTAAAAACAATTCGTTAACGACCGCGGTGATCCGCGTAAACTACATTACGATGCTGAAGTACTCGATTTCGACTGCGGTGATTTGGCCCCTGGTACCAAATAACTCCTTGCCAGGCAGTTACGGCAGTACCCTCTCCGTTCTATTGTTTCATATGGTTGGTATGGGGTTTGCTCGCGAAACCTGGGGCATGTGTTAAGAGCGCAGTCATCTTGGCATAACCTACAGGAATACTGCCAGAAACTCGGTCGCTCTCTTGTGCTCTCTCGCCAACCCGACCTGGGGTCAAATCACCGAATTCGTCATCGAGTTCTGTTTCGTATAGAGAAATATTTCGATCGCTGTAAATTTTTGGATCACCGCATTCGATCGAAAATTATTTTGTCTACTACTTTTTTTACATTGCTTCAAACATATGGTAATAAGAAATTGGAAGCGAAAAACAATTTCATATATGTTATTGCTGGTGGTCTAATTTTAACGGTTCATACAAATTCGGAATTTTCTCTTTGCAAAAAAGGATAATATTAAAAAAAAATCGCGTAAAATGTGATATTTCAACATTTCTATTTTGACTTTTAAAATGTACAATCGTAATGTTTTATTTTGAATGATTTTTTTTCCATTTTGATTTACTATTTTCGAATGTACATTTGTAGTGTTTGCTTTTTCTTTTTTTTTTTCATTTTTGAATTCTAATATGACATGAAGTCTTTTTGGGGAGTATAATTCGACAACTGACAAAACTGTTATATTATGTATTTATTGGGTAAGTGGACCATACGAATAATATAATTTGATTAACTTTATTTAATTGGCTCGATTTCTTGAGAACTGAAATTGCAGGCGGGTTACATTGAAGTATAGTACCGAATTATGTGGTGGCGAAACGGAATAGATGATGTCGAAATAATTTAATTCTTCAAAATCGCTAAAAAAAAATCAGGAAAAAAGAGTTTTCATTGCAAAAATCGAAAAAAAAGTCAGTAGAATCGAATTTCAAAATAATAGTGTGACAAACTCAGTAAGGAACTTTAAATATTTACTCTTAAAATCAGGGAACAAGTTGAAGATTTTTTTCTTTTTTTTAATTTATTTTTCTTTATATTGTCAATTTTATACAATGTATCATTTTTTCAATTTGACTTATCATATTTTGTTCAATCGCTTTTTTGTGAACAAAATATACAAAAGAAGGTTATTGTTGGTTAATACGTTTACAACTTAATAACGACTGGCCTGATTTTGACAATTCACATCATCGGGCTTCAGTTGGAAGATGCGAACAAATTCAAACAAACAGAAATGACCGACACAGCTGTTTGGGGCTCGAAAAAGTGGACCTTCTTCTTTCATAATCCGTCCAATGACAACTCATAATGCGCAATCCATGACAACTCAAAGCAATCAGTGAAATGCCGAATAAAAAGAGGCCGTTCAATATGTGGACTATACAAAAAAAAAAAAAAAAAAAAATAAAAATAAAAAAAATACAAAATAAAATACCGAACCAAATTCTTCTGAAACCTTCAAGATACTTAAATCGCAGGTACCGTTATAAGGGGGACTATGAGCAATAGTTAGTTGAGTAAAAGCCAATCTGAGGTTTGGGAAATGTCAAATATAGCCCCCCGATTTCAATTATTTTTTCTTGCAATATTTTTCAAACTAATTTTGGCAAATTTTGATAATTTGAGTTTTTAGAAGGTATCCCCTGATTTCAGCTATTTCCGGGGTCTTGGCTAAACATGGCTAATATTATCAAAATATATACGAAGACGTTAACATGCTTAGACAATTTTCAGTCATAGGTTGTAGTAACCATCACCAACATAATATAAAAATTGAAACAATTCCGGTTTATAATGTCGCTAAAATAATCAAAATGTCAAATAAAGGAGAATGCCGTTATTCGGGGGCTATACGAAAACGTGGACTGACATGGCACATATTACAAACGTAACATATCTCCTGACAAAATGCACATGCGTCAAAAATGCTAGCAATCCATCTCAAGTCGTTCCAAAATAGCGTTATGACAGCAGACAGACGGACATCACCTAGAATTTTACGCTGATCCAGAATATATATACTTTGCAGGGTCTTACATGAGTATTTCGAGGAGTAACAAACGGAGTTACAAATTTAATATACTCCTCCACAGAATGATGGAGGGTATAAAAACTGAGCCGTTCTCTTTAATGGAAAAAGAGGATTACGTTTGTTAAAACACTTTAAATCGACCGGTATTTTCATTTTCATTTCCTTTACAGATGTCTGGTGATATAAGATCGAGCGACAGCGAAATCTCTGAAAGTTCGGAAAGCCAAAAATCGCTCAATAATGGTGACGTTAAAACTGTAGATAAAATACAAAAGAGAGCTCTAACCGAAACAGAATAACCAAATAAGCATAATTATTTCATCCGTTTGTATTTCTTTTGTATGTTATGTAGAAACTATGTATGTTATAGTATATTTAAAAAGGTTTGTAATGTCAATAAACCAGGTATAAGTACATTTATTTTGTACTATAATATTGAAATAATAAATGTTTATTTTATTGTTGCTTATAATTTAAAAATTGTAGTAAGTTATCACTAATGAATACGTTTTAGAGAGTTGCTTAATGGAATGAATATAAAAATAGCCCAAAATACGAGGATTTAGATTCATATTGCCAAAATACAACTATATATTTAAAAATAAAAGGTCGGGTGAATCTAATTAGGTTTTCTTTAAAATATAAGTACATTTTCTGCATTTGGCGCTTATTCTAGTTTGCATTGTGTCTCCTGATGGAAAACAATCTGGAACTTCTTAATGCGCTGACTCATCTGGTCTACAAATTTGTTGACTACTGGTTCCATTGCGGCCTGAAGCTGTTAATGTGTTGTTAAACGTAAAATGGATATCTTGCACTTAGCAATCTTAATTTGAATAAATTCAATATGTATATTTTAATATACCATGTATCTATTAAAATTTTAAATACCCTCCACCACACGGAAACTACTTGCAAAATTTACAGCGTTACCTAAAATTCGACGTTGCGCATAAATTTTTTTGTCCACAAAAATAATTGTTTTCAAATTTTAATTCAAGTTTATTAAATAAGTATGGAAAGGTAAGTATTACAGTTCGGAGGTAAGTATTTCCACTAAATATACTTTAGTTCAGGTTTATTTACAAATGATGCAAAAGGTATGTATTACAGTTCACAAAGGTGACTTTTCAGTTAAATATTTCTTTATATTTCACGGTAACGACGGGAGATGCCGTTTAATAACAAAACTTCGAATGACTAAAGGTGTAAAGCTGGGAATACATAAAACGCTTATTTGACTGGCATAAGTCATCGGCTGGATTCTTCGTAGAGGAACAAAGGAGTTTTAGGTTGACTTAGTTCGATTTTGACACTAGGCTCCTTTGTTCATTTCCGAAGAAGCCAGCCGATGACTTAAGCCAGCCAAATAAGCGTTTTATGTATTCCCAGCTTAAGTAAATAAGAAGCTTGAAGTCATGTTTAAGCATATTTTGTGACATTTCATAAAGGGATTACAGAGTCCCTCTAAAATCCTGCCGTCGTTTTCCATTATAATTTTACATTAATATGCTTAGCCTTGACTTCAAGCTTTTTATATACTTGCACACTAACAATGATACATATATGCAAATTCTAATGCTTGCATATATGTAAGTGTGATAAATATATGCAGTGCGTACCGCTATTCTACAGTATGTGCTACAAAAATAGCACATACATTTTTTGGTTAAAAATATAGCACACTTTTGAAAAATTGTTGGTACAGTCATGTACATGCCTCCCCCTTCGTGAAATCTGTGAAAACAAATAATTTTTAATTAATAGGCATATTTTTAATGGGACCAGAAAATACATATCAGACTTTTGTCTGGAATGCCTTTAAGTATTGCTGAATATGTATCTGCGCCCAATTCAAGATCTATTGGAATGTTGCTATGGGGTCGGGGTCAGCGACAGCTTGTTGATTGAAGTATGATGTTGGGTCTTCGAGAAGTGGGTCGGAGTAGGGTCCTTTAAAGCCCAAGCACCATTTATTTCTCAAGCCTCTTCATTATTTTAAAGGTTGCAAATCGTTTGCTTTGGTACATGAATGACCTAAGCCCCAGTCGTTGAAATGCTGAATAGGCAATTCTTGACATTGATGACGATTGGCAAATTAGGGCTCGCACACTTTTCCATGTATCGACACTATCAGTTGTGACACGCAAAAGGGATAGTAGGGACAAACACCAAGTCCCAAACGAAAGGTGGTAAATCAATGGGTACTGGCTGTAGGTTGTTGTCTATTTGCGGTGCCCCATGTATTAATGTGTGGTGTCTGTAATCACACCTTCGACAGCCCGTCAAACTGGTGCAATCTGGGGCCAAATCACCGCATTCGTTATCGAGTTCTGTTCAGTATAGAGAAACATTTCGTTCGCTGTAAAATTTTGGATCACCGCATTTGATCGCAAATTATTTTGTCTACTACTTTTTTTACATTGCTGTAATAAGAAATTTGAAGCGAAAGAGTGTTTCAAAATCAGTTTTTGCGATCAAAATATGTTATTTCTGAGAAATTTTTACTGTTTCTGTGTGTTTAAATACATGTACAAATATATTATGAGTGCACGTGTTTTTTCGTTTTCCTCGTCTTCGGCATTAAAAAGGAAAAATATTCGTGACAAATTTAGTCGTATAACATTGCCTGAAGTGGCGTAAGTGATTTTATTTGAAATAGAATAAAACTGACAATTTCACCAACTTCTTATTTCTTTTTGTTTGCCTTTTTTTCCGCACACAAATCACTACATACTTTGTTGTCGATAGCATACTACCTATCGTATACAAATTCGAGTAAAAACAATTCGTTAACGACCGCGGTGATCCGCGTAAACTACATTACGATGCTGAAGTACTCGATTTCGACTGCGGTGATTTGCCCCCTGGTACCAAATAACTCCTTGCCAGGCAGTTACGGCATTGATGCAAACATATGGTAATAAGAAATTTAAAGTGAAAGAGAATTTCAAATATGTTATTTCTGAGAAATTTACATTGTTTCTGTGTGTTTAAATACATGTGTACAAATATATATATATATATATATATATATATATATATATATATATATATATATATATACTAGCTGGCCCGGTCCGCGTTGCCGGTAGTAGCCTAAATACAGCAATTAATGGCCAAATCAGTTGAAAAACGTGGTAACTCCACGGTCACAGCTGAAATCAGGGATACATTTATAAGTTAACGGCTCACCCTAATAAACATCAAACTAAATATGCAAACCAACTAGTAAACATTCCCATCATTATGCTGCGCAAGCAGTCCGACAAATCAACAGGAATATGACACCAGGGCAGTCATCCGCCACAAACACGCGCACTAATACCAGCGCACCGCAAGTGATGACTCAGCGTAATAACGAGCACGACCAGGCTGCAGTATAATATTAGTTTTAAGTTGAAGAATCCTTATTTGTAAATCCAACAAGAGAGGTGCATAGCACCGCAACATAAATGTTAGTAACTAAATAAAGAAACACCATAGCAGTGTGAAATAAACTTTAACTTCTAACATTAACTGGCGCCCAACAACTACAAGGATCAACACATCCTAGAACCCAACAACCACAAGGATTAAAACATCCCAACAGCCGGTACGAGAACCGTTCCTGAGTAGGAGTACGAAAAGGATGTTACGTAAGAACTAGCGGACTACCGGGATATAAGGAAAATGATCAAATTATTATTAGTAAGTTATTATAAATTTAACAAAAGTAAAAAAGAAGAAATGTTAAAATAAAATTAAACAAAATAAGGAATAACACAGAAAGTGAAAGTGTGAAATCTAATTTACAAAAATCATATTTGTGCTAGAATACGTTTAACAAAAATAACAAAGTAAGAAGAAAGAAATGTTAGAGTAAGGTAAAACAAAAAATAAAGTGTGACATCTAAATTTACAAAAAAAATCATATTTGTGCGAAATTAACAAATGTAAGAAATATGAAATGTTAGATTAAGTTAAACAAAAAATAGAGTGTGGCATCCAAATTTAAAGAGTCATATCCGTGCTGAAATAAGTTTAAAGAAATTTTGATAATAGATTTGTGACGAGAACTAGGATTTGGTGTTTCTTTTTCTCCTTTTTTTCGAGCGGCCAATGCCGGAAGATTTAAACAACTTAATAACAAGGGTCGAAGCTATGAGTGTTTCAGGACAGACATCTTCGCCTTCTGGGGCAGCTCCCGTAAGGTTTAATCCCTTTACGGAAAGTCAGACTAATGAGGTGAAACGAATAATAAGTGAGACGGTGGCAAACCTTCTCAAACAGGGGGAGGATGTTACCGCCACTAAAGATGTCGACATAGAAGGATCTGGGGATATCTCAGAAGGAGAGAGAATACCAGACATAGTGAAGACGTTAAGGGAATTCTCGGGCAAGCCAGGAGAATTTAGTTCGTGGAGGAAAGCTGTTGATAGGATCATGAACATTTATGAGTCACAAAGGGGAACAACCAAATACTTCACAATTCTACACACTGTTAGGCATAAAATTGTTGGTGAGGCCGACACGGCTTTGGAGTCTTATCGGACCCCATTAAATTGGAAAGCGATAAGAAAGTGTTTAGTGCTTCATTTTTCAGATAAGAGAGATATTTCGACCTTAGAGTATCAAATGACCGTCCTATCTCAGGGTGGGCAAACCATAACAGATTTTTACCAGAAGGTTTACCACCATTTGTCTTTGATTCTGGACAAGATTGATTGTATGGATATAGGGAACGAGGCTTTGGATGTATTGACCCAAACATATAGGGACAAGGCTTTGGACACCTTTATTCGAGGACTTAATGGTAATCTTCCAAGCTTAATGAGTGTTACAAACCCGACAAGTTTGCCTCAGGCTCTAAATGCCTGTTTAAAATTAGGTAATCTAGGTGTGCGTATTCAACACGCTACCGAGAAAGGATCTAGACCAAACAGGATCCCCCAAACTAACCCTCCTAGACATTTTTACCCACAGCTGACGATTGGTGATAGGAATTTTCAAGGTGACCAAAGGTACAGAGGCCCTACTCAATATCGTTATCAGAATTTCCGAAGTGGAGAACAACAATACGGAGGGCCGGCGAACTTTTCGAATCGACCTCCAGTAGTGAATAATTTTGGACACCCCCAATACGGAGGATACAGACCCCCACTTCCTCCTAAACCTGCTGTACCAATGGACGTGGATCAATCAATACAGACTAGGCAGGTAAACTATCAGAATAGGCCACAGTTGAGTAATGCTTTTAACAATGTTCAGCCTAACTTTAAGAGAAATAATTCAGGAAATATTCATCAGCCGCAAAAGCAGCAGAGAGTGTTTAATGTTGAGGCCCAAATACGTGAGGATGCAGAGCCGGATGAAATGAATGGTTCTGATGAACAGGAATATGAGGTTTCCTATGACGAAGCGTACGAGGAGGATCTAGACGATCAGTTGGCAATTGTAGATGACGTTAATTTTTTAGACTAGCTTCAACGTTGCCATACCTCCCTTTCAGAATGAAAAATGGCAACGAACTTAAATTTCTTATAGACACCGGTTCGAACAAAAATTATATTAATGGCAAATTTATTAGAAACCCTCTAAAGAACCAGAAACCTTTTCATGTTAAGTCCGTAGGCGGCATAGTTAGTATAGAGACCCATAGTTTTATTGACATTTTTAATTGCGGGATCGGAAAGTTAGAATTTTACATCCTTCCTGGTCTAGAGACCTTTGATGGGATAATAGGGAATGATACCCTGAAATCTTTGAATGCAGTGATTTACACTTGGAGATCCTATCTCACAATTCTGGATGGAAAGAAATTTCCTTTGAAAGAGCTGCAAATTGATGAGATTAATAACATGAATCTACGTTTAAATCATCTAAATCCCGAAGATGAAAAAGAAGTCAGGAATATTTTGGATGACCATCCAAACCTTTTTGCAGATCCCAATAAAAAACTCACTTATTCAACAATCGTACAAGCTGAAATTAATACGAGTAGTGATAGTCCAGTTTATTCAAAATCCTATCCGTATCCAATGGCACTGAAATCCGAAATTGACAAACAGATAGAAGAACTATTAAGGGACGGGATAATTCGCCCTTCCAGGTCCGCATATAATGCTCCAGTTTGGATAGTACCAAAAAAACCAGATGCTTCAGGTGTGAAAAAATACCGCATGGTTATTGACTATAGGAAACTTAATGAGATAACTAGACCTGACAGATACCCCATACCTGAAATTACAGAAATCTTGGCTAACTTAGGCGAACAGAAATACTTTTCCACCATAGATTTAAAGAGCGGATTCCATCAGATTCCACTTAGGGAATCCGATATTGAGAAAACAGCTTTTTCCGTCAAGAATGGAAAGTTCGAGTTCACAAGACTACCATTTGGACTACGTAACGCGTCTGCAATATTCCAAAGAGCTCTAGATGATATTCTTAGAGAGCATATAGGGAAACGGTGCTACGTCTACATTGATGACATTTTGATATTTGGTAGGACTAAAAAGGAACACATTGAAAATTTGAGGATAATATTCCGCACTTTGGAAGACTCTAATCTGAAAGTTCATTTGGACAAGAGTGAATTCTTAAAGGAAGAAATTGACTTCTTAGGGTTCAATGTAAAGGAAGGAGGTTTTTCTGCAAACCCAGACAGACTTAAGGCCATAGTTAATTTCCCTCAACCTAGAACAGTCCATGACTTGCGATCGTTCCTGGGTTTGACCGGACATTATCGGAGATTCATAAGGGGCTATGCTCAAATAGCCAAACCATTAACTTCCATGATGAGAGGCGATATAGGGAAAACCCCGAGAAACCAGTCAAAAAAAATCAGTGTCAATTTGAATTCCGAACAGATTGAAAGTTTCAAACAGCTCAAGAACTGTTTGGTATCGGAGGAAGTCGTTTTGAACTATCCCGACTTTGATAAGCCCTTTGAACTCACTACTGACGCCTCGAAATACGCTTTAGGAGCAGTTTTATCTCAAGGCAATAGACCTATCACATACCTTTCTAGAACTCTCAGTAGGGCAGAAGAGGAATATGCGACAAATGAGAAAGAAATGCTGGCGATAATTTGGGCTTTAAAGGAATTGAATTGTTACTTGTATGGAGCAAGAAGCATAAAGATATTTACCGACCATCAACCTTTGACATTTGCGCTAAGCAACAAGAACACAAATGTGAAGATGAAGAAGTGGAAGGCACAGTTAGAAGAATATAATTACGAGTTAATTTATAAACCAGGTAGCACGAATGTAGTCGCGGACACGCTATCGAGACCACCAGTGACAGATGTTAACTCCCTAACGCCCACGGTTCACAGTGCCGAGGACTCATCGGAAGACCTAATTCCTTCCGCTGAGGTGCCAATAAATACCTTCAAAAATCAGATCATTATTGAGGAATCATCAGCTTCCTCATATGAATTTAACATTGTATTTCCCTCCTACCATAGACATATCATTAAAGAAACCAGTCTAGCGGAATCAGATCTGAAAGTCATATTAAAGAGATACTTAAATCCTACAGTAGTCAACGGCATCAAGACCTCAGAGCCAGTTATGCTTATGATTCAAGCACTGTACCCTCATCACTTCAGAAACATTAAAGTACGATTCGCTCGAACAATGGTTGAAGATGTTACTGATGAGGAGAGACAAAAACAAATCATTATTGAGACTCACAACAGAGCACATAGGAATAATGCCGAGAATAGGAGACAAATTTTAGAGAGCTATTACTTCCCTTCCATGACTAGGAAAATAAAGAATGTGATCAATATCTGTAAAGTATGTAAAGAAAATAAGTATGAGCGACATCCGAACGCTCCCAAACTTAATAAGACACCTATGCCAACTTATCCTGGGCATACAATCCACATAGATATCTTCTCTACAGACAAGTTTCGAGTTTTAACCGCAATAGACAAATTTACAAAATTCGCAGTAACCAGAATGATAAATGGCAAAGGCATTGAAGACATTAGGAAACCATTGAGAGAAATAATTTTCTACTTTGGGGTCCCGAAGTCAATTGTATTTGATAACGAGCGATCTTTCAATTCTCAGACCATTCGGTTTATGTTGGAAGACGAACTTGGCATGGAAATTTTTACGGCACCGCCTTATAAGAGCGAGGTTAATGGGCAAATAGAGAGATTCCATTCGACCTTATCGGAAATTATGCGTTGCAGTAAGTGTGAGCGACCCGATTACTCTTTTGAGGAGCTATTGCAAGATAGCGTTAACAAGTACAATCACACAATACATTCGTCAATTGGAAAGAAACCCGTAGATCTATTTTTTGGACGACCGACGACCTTTGGACCAGAGGACTACGAAAGGACTCGCCTTAACAACTACGAAAGACTCTTGAGGAAACAGGAAAATGATTTGGCAAATCATAATCGTGTTAGGGAAGAACCAAAAGAATATCAAGAAGGTCAGAAAATATTTGTCAAACAGAACAAGAGATTAGGAACCAAATTATCTAAACGTTTCAAAGAAGAAGTTGTAAAGGAGAATAGGCACTCAACTGTCCTGACTCAATCAGGGAGAATAGTCCATAAGAGTCATATCAGAAACTGACTTACTTATTCACCGGGTTTCCAGTTCTTAATTACAGGTTGCCTAGGGGTCACAGAAATATTGGACTACTCTCAATCAGAAGTGGTTCTTATAGAGAGTGGAATAGGAAAAATACAAACAGGGACATTCAAAATTTTGCATGTTATTAACATCAAGGAATATCATGACACTCTAGAGAGGATCAAGGACGACTTGGCCAAAGGAATTCCAGACAACCACCCACTACTCCCCTTCCTACATAATGACATCACTACCCTATCTCACCTTATAAATCGGCTAATGCCTGAAGAGAGATCTAAAAGATCTCTTGATGAGATTGGAACGGCGTGGAAATGGCTGGCAGGTAGTCCAGACCATGATGACCTTATGCTTTTGAAAAACAAAATCAATGAGTTAACAGACAACAGCAATAACCAGTTAATAATCAACAGAGATCTAATAGAAAGAATGCAGGAGATAACGAATGCGACAAATAGTATTTCAAAAATTTTAAAGACTAGTGAGGACTTCCGTAATACCCTCATATTGCAGGCAAAGTACAAAGTTGAAATTTTAAAGGAGGAAATAACGAATATTAATTCGGCCATTCATTTAACAAAATCCAACATTGTAAACACATTTATTTTATCGGAAATAGAAATTAGGAAAATAGAAGAAATATTTAATCAAGATGAAATCCCGTTTCAAAACATTGAACAAGCTTTAAATTTCGCACGAATAAAAATTGTAAACAATAGTACTAATATAATTTACATTATAAGCATTCCCAAAACTGTAAAAGAAATTTGTAATGTCATAACCATAAGACCTGTAAAAAATCAAAATACTGTTTTAAATCTTGATTATAAGAAAATTGTAAAATGTGAAAGAGCAACATTTGGAATTAAAAGTCCTTGTCAAAAAATAAATGGTATTGAATTATGTCTAGAATCTAATGTAGCCAATATAACAAACAATACATGTATTCCTAAGTTAGTAACTAATAGCCCACATAATTGTTCAATAGTAAATGCAGATCACATTAATAATTTAGAGGAAATAGAACCTGGATTAATTTTGATAAATAACATAAAAGAAAATATTGTCATAAATGGAAACGAAAAAAATGTAACAGGAACTTATTTAATAAGATTTAGTAATTCTACAATTAGGATAGGCAACAAAAATTTCACCGTCGAAGAAGCTGCTTACTCCAAACCGTTGCCTGCGCTACTAAAACACTCAGCTAGAAACAACTACACCGAAGAAATACTATCTCTACAACTACTAAAAACGTTGCACGTGAAAAGTAATAAAAGAATCGAGCGTCTAAATACTGAATTCAAGACCAGTTTATGTTTTAACATCAGTCTCATATTAGCATTGGTCATCCTCCTGATGGCAGTAAAAATGAGGCAAAGGCGCAAAACTAGTATGAAAATTATAAAAATGACCCCACATGAAGGAATGTCTAGACCTCAAATAGAAATGACTGTGTCAGAAAGCCAATTGGCAGCCGGCACAACAGAATCTGTTATCAAAACAAAACAACTAGCAAACCACAATATTAACTTGAATCAACGCGGCAGTCTTTATAATCTGCCATATTTCTAAACACATCAATCGAGACGCTTGATAATTCGAGAGGGAGGAGTTAACGGCTCACCCTAATAAACATCAAACTAAATATGCAAACCAACTAGTAAACATTCCCATCATTATGCTGCGCAAGCAGTCCGACAAATCAACAGGAATATGACACCAGGGCAGTCATCCGCCACAAACACGCGCACTAATACCAGCGCACCGCAAGTGATGACTCAGCGTAATAACGAGCACGACCAGGCTGCAGTATAATATTAGTTTTAAGTTGAAGAATCCTTATTTGTAAATCCAACAAGAGAGGTGCATAGCACCGCAACATAAATGTTAGTAACTAAATAAAGAAACACCATAGCAGTGTGAAATAAACTTTAACTTCTAACATTAACTTATATAAGGGTTATACCAAAACGTGGCCCAACCAATATTCTCTTGGGGGTTACAAAATCAATAGAAAACAAAATTTTCTTTTCTGACCACCAATTAGATGTGAAAGTGGACTTGGGGATACTCCAATGTGGGGACTTTACTTAAATTAAGTCCTATGTGGCAATTATCTGTATGATGGTTCCCTACCCCAGATTAGCATAAATACAATTTTTAGCCAAATCAATTAATGAATGTGGTCAAGACCGAAATGGGCCCTACTCTGAACATTTCAAACTTTATGCGAAGAGGTTCTCCACCTCCTTAGAAACAAAGATGCCAAACAATGGCCAAAATATTAAAAAAGTGACCAAGACACCAAAAATAGCTTAAATCATACGATGGTTATATAAATATGAAATCGGGTTGTACCCTTATCCGTGAGTTATGATCGATATCATGAACGGCAAAATCGATTTAAGGTATCTTGAATGTTTGGGAAGATTTTCTGGAAAGATAGAAATCCTTTTCTTACTTAGAGTCCCATTCGCTCTACTATTTTCCACCCTTTTTATTTGGTATTTTTCTGATTGTACATTGGACGGATTATTGTGAAAGAAAAGAAGTAGTTCCACGCTTTGAAATGAGCCCCATTAGGCTTTTTCGGTAATTTTTGTTTGTTCAAATGTGTTCGCATCTTCCAGCTGAACCACGATGTCGGCCCTGGAGTTGAAAGGTAGATGTCAGTTAACATCGTATTTCCCACTTATTTCAATTTTTGGTGAAAATTTGTATATAGTGAAAATTTTTCAATTAGATAATACAAATTGAAAAAAAAAATCGACAAAAGAAGAATAACACATTGAAAAAATCTTCAATTTGTTCGCTGATTTTTTACAGCAAATGTTTAAAGATCCTTATATAGTTTGTCAATAGAATGTACTTCTATTTTAAAATTCGGTTCCATTAAATTATTTCGACATCATCTATTCCGTTTCGCCACCACATAATTCGGTACTACACTTCCATGTAACTCGCCATCAGTTACATTTCTCAAGAAATCAAGTCAATTAAATAAATTGGTATTAATATTTGAATTCAAAAATAAAATATAAAAAACACTACAAATGTACATTAGAAAAAATAAGTCAAAATGGAAAAAAATCATGCAAAATAAAACATTACTATTGTACATTTGAAAAGTCAAAATGAAAATGTTAATATATCACATTTTTACGCGATTTTTTTTGGATATTATCCTTTTCGGAGAGGAGACAATTCCGAATTTGTATGAATCGTTAAAATCAATCCAGCGGTTCTTAAGTTATAAGCGTAGTAACTAACACAACTTTCTTTTATATATATATATACTAGCTGGCCCGGTCCGCGTTGCCGGCCCGTCGTTTTTGTCTATTATGCATATATTCCCAAGCATAATTATTCACAGATATGACTGATATAAGTGTTCACGTACAGGTCGATTTAAAGTGTTTTAAAATACCTGTACCCATTTTTAACCAGTGGGCTTCAATATTTAAACCGTGGGCTTCAACTGTGTGGATGTGCTATACAAATCTATTAAAAAGTATATATCAATCTTATCGCCATATAAGGGATCAAATTAATTTTTAATATGGTAAAAATCGTAGCAAAATCTTCCAGTCAAATGAGCAGTAATTTGGAATTTGCTGTATTTTGTATACTACATAATTGAGGGCTGAATGATTTAAGAATAGCCAAAGTTAATTACTTTTTTAAACCCATTAGCAACTTAGATAGTGCATTAGAGTCCTCATAAGTCCCCCTAACCATGTCAGTCTGTTTGTCCGCCAAAAGGTGGACTTGAGAGGGTATTATAACATGGATAAAAATTCTAAAATTTGTAGATATGTTGAAACTTTAGTGTAAGATTTTCACCCCCCTAATACGCATTATTAGCCAAATTCTTTGAAATGTGGTTAAATTAGGAGGTACCTTCTTTATATAGGCACTACTCCGAAACATCGACCTACATTGAAAACTTTCTTCTACCCCTTATAATCCAAGATGACAAATAGAGGCCAAATCAAAAATATAGCAGAACAATATAGCATGTCATAGCATTTCGCGTGATTTAAATAAGTAAAAATAGTTTTATCCACCTCATAATTGAGGGCAGAATGATAAGATGGGAATTAATTTTATTTGCCATTTAAATTGTAAGTTGGAGACCCCTTAAAGTCCATATTTTCATCATAGGATAATTCAATGATGATTAAACAAATATTCGGTCCCGTGCTACTTTCTTATATTTGTAATTTCTTCATGTTTCCACAATTTATTTCATATGGATGCACATCCCAAATCTACGTTCCCAACCAATATTCTCTTGGGGGTTAAAAATTCAATAGAATACAAAATTTTCTTTTCTGACCACACATTAGATGTGAAAGTGGACTTGGGGATACTCCAATGTGGGGACTTTACTTAAATAAATTCCTATGTGGCAATTATCTGTATGATGGTTCCCTACCCCAGGGTGGCATAAATAAAATTTTTTAGCCAAATCAATTGATGAATTTGGTCAATACCAATATGGGCCCTACTCTGAAAATTTCAAATTTTATGCGAAGAGGTTATCTACCCCCTTAGAAACAAAAATGTCAAATAAGGGCCAAAAAATGAAAAAAGTGGCCGCCCAAGACCCCAAAAATAACTTAAATCATAGATGGTTATATAAATATGAAATCGGGTTGTTCCCTTATCCATGAGTTATGATCGATATAAAGACCTGCAAAAGTGATTTTAGGTATTTTGAATGTTTGGGAAGAATTTCTGGAAGGATATAAACCTTTTCTTACTAAAAGTCCCATTCGCTCTACTATTTTGCACCTTTTATTTCAATATTGGTATATTACTTATTATTCTCCCAAAGAATTTTGCATTTTGAGCTCTCATTGGACGGATCATTGTCACGCTTTGAAATGAGCCCCATTAAGCTTTTTCGGTCATTTTTGTTTGTTTAAATGTGTTCGCATCTTTCAGCTAACCCACGATGTAGGCCCTGGAGTTGAAAGGTAGATGTCAGTTAACATCCTATTTCGCACTTATTTAATTTTTTAGTGAAAAATTATTCTTTATTTTGTTCACAAAAAATCCACTGAATTCAATATGATAATACAAATTGAAAAAAAAAATTGACAAAAAAAAAAGAATAACAAATTGAAAAAGTCTTCAACTTTTTCGCTGATTTTTTACAGCAAATGTTTTAAGATCCTTCCTTACAAAGTTTGTCAATAAAATGTACTATTACTTTAAAATTCGATTCCATTGAAAATGTTTTTTTGATTTTTGCAATGAGATCTCTTTTTCATGATTTTTCAGCGATTTAGAAAAAGTAATTATCTTTTAACTTTGGTGTGACCGCGTTAAATTATTTCGATATCATCTATTCCGTTTCGCCACCACATAATTCGCTACTACACTTCCATGTAACCCGCCATCAATTTCAAGAAATCAAGTCAATTAAATAAATTGGTATTAATATTCGAACTCAAAAATAAAATATAAAAAAACACTACAAATGTACATTAGAAAAAAGTAAGTCAAAATGGAAAAAATCATGCAAAATAAAACATTACTATTGTACATTTGAAAAGTCAAATGACTTTACATTTACGCGATTTTTTTTGGATATTATCCTTTTCGGAGAGTAGACAACTCCGAATTTGTGTGAATCGTTAAAATTAATCC
Source organism: Musca domestica (assembly GCF_030504385.1). Taxonomy (NCBI): domain Eukaryota; kingdom Metazoa; phylum Arthropoda; class Insecta; order Diptera; family Muscidae; genus Musca; species Musca domestica. The sequence continues at coordinate 433,012 of NW_026712172.1, read as the reverse complement.
AGCGGTTCTTAAGTTATAAGCGTAGTAACTAACACAACTTACATTTATATATATATATATATATATATATATATATATATATATATATATATATATATATATATATATATATATATATATATATATATATATATATATATATATATATATATATATATAAACCTGCTGGTCTAATTTTAACGGTTCATACAAATTCGGAATTGTCTCTTTGCAAAAAGAGAGACACAATGCAAACGGGAATAAGCGCCAAATGCAGAAAATGAACTTATATTTTAAAGAAACCCTAATTAGATTCACCCGACCTTTTATTTTTAAATATATAGTTGTATTTTGGCAATATGAATATAAATCCTCGTATTTTGGGCTATTTTTATATTCATTCCATTAAGCAACTCTCTAAAAAGTATTCATTAGTGATAACTTATTACAATTTTTTAAATTATAAGCAACAATAAAATAAACATTTATTATTCCAATATTATAGTACAAAATAAATTTACTTATATCTGGTTTATTGACATTACAAACCTTTTTAAATATACTATAACATACATAGTTTCTACATAACATACAAAAGAAATACAAACGGAGGAAATAATTATGCTTATTTGGTTATTCTGTTTCGGTTACAGCTCTCTTTTGTATTTTATCTACAGTTTTAACGTCACCATTATTGAGCGATTTTTGGCTTTCCGAACTTTCAGAGATTTCGCTGTCGCTCAATCTTATAACACCAGACATCTGTAAAGGAAATGAAAATGAAAATACCGGTCGATTTAAAGTGTTTTAACAAACGTAATCCTCTTTTTCCATTAAAGAGAACGGCTCAGTTTTTATACCCTCCATCATTCTGTGGAGGAGTATATTAAATTTGTAACTCCGTTTGTTACTCCTCGAAATACTCATGTAAGACCCTGCAAAGTATATATATTCTGGATCAGCGTAAAATTCTAGGTGATGTCCGTCTGTCTGCTGTCATAACGCTATTTTGGAACGACTTGAGATGGATTGCTAGCATTTTTGGCGCATGTGCATTTTGTCAGGAGATAGGTTACGTTTGTAATATGTGCCATGTCAGTCCACGGTTTCGTATAGCCCCCGAATAACGGCATTCTCCTTTATTTGACATTTTGATGATTTTAGCGACATTATAAACCGGAATTGTTTCAATTTTTTATATTAAGTTGGTGATGGTTACTACAACCTATGACTGAAAATTGTCTAAGCATGTTAACGTCTTCGTATATATTTTGATAATATTAGCCATGTTTAGCCAAGACCCCGAAAATAGCTGAAATCAGGGGATACCTTCTAAAAACTCAAATATATATATATATATATATATATATATATATGTATATATATATATATATATATATATATATATATATAGATATATATATATATATATATATATATAAAAACCTGCTGGTCTAATTTTAACGGTTCATACAAATTCGGAATTGTCTCTTTGCAAAAAAGGATAAAGTTAAAAAAAATCGCGTAAAATGTGATCTTTCAACATTTTTATTTTGACTTTTGAAATGTACAATCGTAATGTTTTATTTTGAATGATTTTTACGCTTATAACTTAAAACCTGCTGGTCTAATTTTAACGGTTCATACAAATTCGGAATTGTCTCTTTGCAAAAAAGTATAAAATTCAAAAAAATCGCGTAAAATGTGATATTTCAACACTTTTATTTTGACTTTTGAAATGTACAATCGTAATGTTTTATTCTGAATGATTTTTTTTCCATTTTGATTTACTATTTTCGAATGCACATTTGTAATAGTAGTTTTTTTTTTGTAGTTTTTCTTTTTTTCATTTTTGAATTCTAATATGACATGAAGTCTTTTTGGGGAGTATAATTCGACAACTGACTGTTATATTACGTATTTATTGGGAAAGTGGGACCATACGAATAATATAATTTGATTAACTTATTTAATTGGCTCGATTTCTTGAGAACTGAAATTGCAGGCGGGTTACATTGAAGTATAGTACCGAATTATGTGGTGGCGAAACGGAATAGATGATGTCGAAATAATTTAATTCTTCAAAATCGCTAAAAAAAATCAGGAAAAAAGAGTTTTCATTGCAAAAATCGAAAAAAAAGTCAGTGGAATCGAATTTCAAAATAATAGTAAATTGTATTGACAAACTCAGTAAGGAACTTTAAATATTTACTCTTAAAATCAGGGAACAAGTTGAAGATTTTTTTTCTTTTTTTTAATTTATTTTTCTTTATATTGTCAATTTTATACAATGTATCATTTTTTCAATTTGACTTATCATATTTTGTTCAATCGCTTTTTTGTGAACAAAATATACAAAAGAAGGTTATTGTTGGTTAATACGTTTACAACTTAATAACGACTGGCCTGATTTTGACAATTCACATCATCGGGCTTCAGTTGGAAGATGCGAACAAATTCAAACAAACAGAAATGACCGACACAGCTGTTTGGGGCTCGAAAAAGTGGACCTTCTTCTTTCATAATCCGTCCAATGACAACTCATAATGCGAAATGGGAAAGCAGTCAGTGAAATACCGAATAAAAAGAGGCCGTTCAATATATGGACTATACAAAAAAAAAAATACAAAATAAAATACCGAACCAAATTCTTCTGAAACCTTCAAGATACTTAAATCGCAGGTACCGTTATAAGGGGGACTATGAGCAATAGTTAGTTGAGTAAAAGCCAATCTGAGGTTTGGGAAATGCCAAATATAGCCCCCCGATTTCAATTATTTTTTCTTGCAATATTTTTCAAACTAATTTTGGCAAATTTTGATAATTTGAGTTTTTAGAAGGTATCCCCTGATTTCAGCTATTTCCGGGGTCTTGGCTAAACATGGCTAATATTATCAAATATATACGAAGACGTTAACATGCTTAGACAATTTTCAGTCATAGGTTGTAGTAACCATCACCAACACAATATAAAAATTGAAACAATTCCGGTTTATAATGTCGCTAAAATAATCAAAATGTCAAATAAAGGAGAATGCCGTTATTCGGGGGCTATACGAAAACGTGGACTGACATGGCACATATTACAAACGTAACATATCTCCTGACAAAATGCACATGCGTCAAAAATGCTAGCAATCCATCTCAAGTCGTTCCAAAATAGCGTTATGACAGCAGACAGACGGACATCACCTAGAATTTTACGCTGATCCAGAATATATATACTTTGCAGGGTCTTACATGAGTATTTCGAGGAGTAACAAACGGAGTTACAAATTTAATATACTCCTCCACAGAATGATGGAGGGTATAAAAACTGAGCCGTTCTCTTTAATGGAAAAAGAGGATTACGTTTGTTAAAACACTTTAAATCGACCGGTATTTTCATTTTCATTTCCTTTACAGATGTCTGGTGATATAAGATCGAGCGACAGCGAAATCTCTGAAAGTTCGGAAAGCCAAAAATCGCTCAATAATGGTGACGTTAAAACTGTAGATAAAATACAAAAGAGAGCTCTAACCGAAACAGAATAACCAAATAAGCATAATTATTTCATCCGTTTGTATTTCTTTTGTATGTTATGTAGAAACTATGTATGTTATAGTATATTTAAAAAGGTTTGTAATGTCAATAAACCAGGTATAAGTACATTTATTTTGTACTATAATATTGGAATAATTAATGTTTATTTTATTGTTGCTTATAATTTAAAAATTGTAATAAGTTATCACTAATGAATACTTTTTAGAGAGTTGCTTAATGGAATGAATATAAAAATAGCCCAAAATACGAGGATTTATATTCATATTGCCAAAATACAACTATATATTTAAAAATAAAAGGTCGGGTGAATCTAATTAGGGTTTCTTTAAAATATAAGTACATTTTCTGCATTTGGCGCTTATTCCCGTTTGCATTGTGTCTCCTGATGGAAAGCAATCTGGAACTTCTTAATTCTACAAATTTGTTGACTACTGGTTCCATTGCGGCCTGAAGCTGTTAATGTGTTGTTAAACGTAAAATGGATATGTTGCACTTAGCAATCTTAATTTGAATAAATTCAATATGTATACCCTCCACCACGCGGAAACTACTTGCAAAATTTACAGCGTTACCTAAAATTCGACGTTGCGCATAAATTTTTTTGTCCACAAAAATAATTGTTTTCAATTTTAATTCAAGTTTATTAAATAAGTATGGAAAGGTAAGTATTACAGTTCACTAAGGAAAGTTTTCGGAGGTGAGTATTTCCATTAAATATACTTTAGTTCAGGTTTATTTACAAATGATGCAAAAGGTAAGTATTACAGTTCACAAAAGTGACTTTTCAGTTAAATATTTCTTTATATTGTCACTTATCTAAATATTTGTAACTAAGCACTTTTTTCAGGGTCACGACGGGAGATGCCGTTTAATAACAAAACTTCGAATGACTAAAGGTGTAAGTAAATAAGAAGCTTGAAGTCATGCTAAGCATATTTTGTGACATTTCTAAAGGGATTAAAGAGCCGCTCTAAAATCCTGCCGTCGTTTTCCATTATAATTTTACATTAATTTGCTTAGCCTTGACTTCAAGCTTTTATATACTTGCACACTAACAATGATTTGAAACGCCACAGACAACCTGTTTTCACCTGTGACGTTTCCAATGCTTAAGAGAAATCGCAAAGAGAATGACAAGTTCTAATGCTTGCATATATGTATGTTTGATAAATATATGCATGCGTACCGCTATTCTACAGTATGTGCTAAAAAAAATAGCACATACATTTTGGTACAGTCATTTACATGCCTCCCCCTTCGTGAAATCTGTGAAAACAAATCATTTTTAATTAATAGACATATTTTTAATGGGACCAGAAAATACATATCAGAGTTTTGTCTGGAATGCCTTTAAGTCACCACCTCCTGCAGGCGTACATCCTTCTTGGTGTATTGCTGAATAATGTATCTGCGCCCAATTCAAGATCGATTGGAATGTTGCTATGGGGGTCGGGGTCAGCGAGAGCTTGTTGATTGAAGTATGATGTTGGGTCTTCGAGAAGTGGGTCGGAGTAGGGTCTGCGTTGCAAGTCATCTGTGATGATGGCGTTTACCTTTAAAGCCCAAGCGCCATTTATTTCTCAAGACTCTTCATTATTTAAAGGTTGCAAATCGTTTGCTTTGGTACATGAATGACCTAAGCCCCAGTCGTTGAAATGATGAATAGGCAATTCTTGACATTGATGACGATTGGCAAATAAGGGCTCGCACAGTTTTCCATGTATCGACACTATCAGTTGTGACACGCACCAGGGATAGTAGGGACAAACACCAAGTCAAATCGCGTAAGATGTGATCTTTCAACATTTTTATTTTGACTTTTGAAATGTACAATCGTAATGTTTTATTTTGAATGATTTTTACGCTTATAACTTAAAACCTGCTGGTCTAATTTTAACGGTTCATACAAATTCGGAATTGTCTCTTTGCAAAAAAGTATAAAATTCAAAAAAATCGCGTAAAATGTGATATTTCAACACTTTTATTTGAATGATTTTTTTCCATTTTGATTTACTATTTTCGAATGCACATTTGTAATAGTAGTTTTTTTTGTAGTTTTTCTTTTTTTCATTTTTGAATTCTAATATGACATGAAGTCTTTTTGGGGAGTATAATTCGACAACTGACTGTTATATTACGTATTTATTGGGAAAGTGGGACCATACGAATAATATAATTTGATTAACTTTATTTAATTGGCTCGATTTCTTGAGAACTGAAATTGCAGGCGGGTTACATTGAAGTATAGTACCGAATTATGTGGTGGCGAAACGGAATAGATGATGTCGAAATAATTTAATTCTTCAAAATCGCTAAAAAAAATCAGGAAAAAAGAGTTTTCATTGCACAAATCGAAAAAAAAAAGTCAGTGGAATCGAATTTCAAAATAATAGTAAATTGTATTGACAAACTCAGTAAGGAACTTTAAATATTTACTCTTAAAATCAGGGAACAAGTTGAAGATTTTTTTCTTTTTTTTAATTATTTTTCTTTATATTGTCAATTTTATACAATGTATCATTTTTTCAATTTGACTTATCATATTTTGTTCAATCGCTTTTTTGTGAACAAAATATACAAAAGAAGGTTATTGTTGGTTAATACGTTTACAACTTAATAACGACTGGCCTGATTTGACATTCACATCATCGGGCTTCAGTTGGAAGATGCGAACAAATTCAAACAAACAGAAATGACCGACAAAGCTGTTTGGGGCTCGAAAAAGTGGACCTTCTTCTTTCATAATCCGTCCAATGACAACTCATAATGCGAAATGGGAAAGCAGTCAGTGAAATACCGAATAAAAAGAGGCCGTTCAATATATGGACTATACAAAAAAAAAAAAATACAAAATAAAATACCGAACCAAATTCTCTGAAACCTTCAAGATACTTAAATCGCAGGTACCGTTATAAGGAGGACTATGAGCAATAGTTAGTTGAGTAAAAAGCCAATCTGAGGTTTGGGAAATGCCAAATATAGCCCCCCGATTTCAATTATTTTTTTCTTGCAATATTTTTCAAACTAATTTTGGCAAATTTTGATAATTTGAGTTTTTAGAAGGTATCCCCTGATTTCAGCTATTTCCGGGGTCTTGGCTAAACATGGCTAATATTATCAAAATATATACGAAGACGTTAACATGCTTAGACAATTTTCAGTCATAGGTTGTTAGTAACCATCACCAACATAATATAAAAATTGAAACAATTCCGGTTTATAATGTCGCTAAAATAATCAAAAATGTCAAATAAAGGAGAATGCCGTTATTCGGGGGCTATACGAAAACGTGGACTGACATGGCACATATTACAAACGTAACATATCTCCTGACAAATGCACATGCGTCAAAAATGCTAGCAATCCATCTCAAGTCGTTCCAAAATAGCGTTATGACAGCAGACAGACGGACATCACCTAGAATTTTACGCTGATCCAGAATATATATACTTTGCAGGGTCTTACATGAGTATTCGAGGAGTAACAAACGGAGTTACAAATTTAATATACTCCTCCACAGAATGATGGAGGGTATAAAAACTGAGCCGTTCTCTTTAATGGAAAAAGAGGATTACGTTTGTTAAAACACTTTAAATCGACCGGTATTTTCATTTTCATTTCCTTTACAGATGTCTGGTGATATAAGATCGAGCGACAGCGAAATCTCTGAAAGTTCGGAAAGCCAAAAATCGCTCAATAATGGTGACGTTAAAACTGTAGATAAAATACAAAAGAGAGCTCTAACCGAAACAGAATAACCAAATAAGCATAATTATTTCATCCGTTGTATTTCTTTTGTATGTTATGTAGAAACTATGTATGTTATAGTATATTTAAAAAGGTTTGTAATGTCAATAAACCAGGTATAAGTACATTATTTGTACTATAATATTGGAATAATTATGTTTATTTTATTGTTGCTTATAATTTAAAAATTGTAATAAGTTATCACTAATGAATACTTTTTAGAGAGTTGCTTAATGAATGAATATAAAAATAGCCCAAAATACGAGGATTTATATTCATATTGCCAAAAATACAACTATATATTTAAAAATAAAAGGTCGGGTGAATCTAATTAGGGTTTCTTTAAAATATAAGTACATTTTCTGCATTTGGCGCTTATTCCCGTTGCATTGTGTCTCCTGATGGAAAGCAATCTGGAACTTCTTAATTCTACAAATTTGTTGACTACTGGTTCCATTGCGGCCTGAAGCTGTTAATGTGTTGTCAAACGTAAAATGGATATGTTGCACTTAGCAATCTTAATTTGAATAAATTCAATATGTATACCCTCCACCACGCGGAAACTACTTGCAAAATTTACAGCGTTACCTAAAATGCATAAATTTTTTTGTCCACAAAATAATTGTTTTCAATTTTTAATTCAAGTTTATTAAATAAGTATGGAAAGGTAAGTATTACAGTTCACTAAGGAAAGTTTTCGGAGGTGAGTATTTCCATTAAATATACTTTAGTCAGGTTTATTTACAAATGATGCAAAAGGTAAGTATTACAGTTCACAAAAGTGACTTTTTCAGTTAAATATTTCTTTATATTGTCACTTATCTAAATATTTGTAAACTAAGCACTTTTTTTCAGGGTCACGACGGAGATGCCGTTTAATAACAAAACTTCGAATGACTAAAGGTGTAAGTAAATAAGAAGCTTGAAGTCATGCTAAGCATATTTTGGTGACATTTCTTAAAGGGATTAAAGAGCCGCTCTAAAATCCTGCCGTCGTTTTCCATTATAATTTTACATTAATTTGCTTAGCCTGACTTCAAGCTTTTATATACTTGCACACTAACAATGATTTGAAACGCCACAGACAACCTGTTTTCACCTGTGACGTTTCCAATGCTTAAGAGAAATCGCAAAGAGAAATGACAAGTTCTAATGCTTGCATATATGTATGTTTGATAACTATATGCAGTGCGTACCGCTATTCTACAGTATGTGCTAAAAAAAATAGCACATACATTTTTGGTACAGTCATTTACATGCCTCCCCCTTCGTGAAATCTGTGAAAACAACTCATTTTTAATTAATAGACATATTTTTAATGGGACCAGAAAATACATATCAGAGTTTTGTCTGGAATGCCTTTAAGTCACCACCTCCTGCAGGCGTACATCCTTCTTGGTGTATTGCTGAATAATGTATCTGCGCCCAATTCAAGATCGATTGGAATGTTGCTATGGGGGTCGGGGTCAGCGAGAGCTTGTTGATTGAAGTATGATGTTGGGTCTTCGAGAAGTGGGTCGGAGTAGGGTCTGCGTTGCAAGTCATCTGTGATGATGGCGTTTACCTTTAAAGCCCAAGCGCCATTTATTTCTCAAGACTTCATTATTTTAAAGGTTGCAAATCGTTTGCTTTGGTACATGAATGACCTAAGCCCCAGTCGTTGAAATGATGAATAGGCAATTCTTGACATTGATGACGATTGGCAAATAAGGGCTCGCACAGTTTTCCATGTATCGACACTATCAGTTGTGACACGCACCAGGGATAGTAGGGACAAACACCAAGTCCCAAACGAAAGGTGGTAAATCAATGGGTACTGGCTGTAGGTTGTTGTCTATTTGCGGTGCCCCATGTATTAATGTTTGGTGTCTGTAATCACACTTCGACAGCCCGTCAAACAGGTGCAATCTGGGGCCAAATCATCGCATTCGTTATCGAGTTCTGTTCCGTATAGAGAAACATTTCGTTCGCTGTAAAATTTTGGATCACCGCATTCGATCGCAAATATTTTGTCTACTACTTTTACATTGCTGTAATAAGACATTTGAAGCGATATATATATATATATATATATAATATATAAAAAATTGGGTTGGTTACTACGCTTATAACTTAAAACCTCCTGTGGTCTAATTTAAAACGGTTCATACAATTCGGAAATTTTCTCTTTGCATAAAGGATAATATTCCAAAAAATCGCGTAAAATGTGATATTTCAAACATTTCTATTTTGACTTTTAAAATGTACAATCGTAATGTTTATTTGAATGATTTTTTCCATTTGATTACTATTTTCGAATGTACATTGTAGTGTTTATTTTTCTTTTTTTTCATTTTTGAATTCTAATATGACATGAAGTCTTTTTGGGGAGTATAATTCGACAACTGACAAAACTGTTATATTATGTATTTATTGGGTAAGTGGACCATACGAATAATATAATGATTAACTTTATTTAATTGGCTCGATTTCTTGAGACTGAAATTGCAAGCGGGTTACATTGAAGTATAGTACCGAATTATGTGGTGGCGAAACGGAATAGATGATGTCGAAATAATTTAATTCTTCAAAATCGCTAAAAAAAAAAATCAGGAAAAAAGAGTTTTCATTGCAAAAATCGAAAAAAAAAAGTCAGTGGAATCGAATTTCAAAATAATAGTAAATTGTATTGACAACAGTAAGGAAACTTTAAATATTTACTCTTAAAATCAGGGAACAAGTTGAAGCGATCACATCAGCGGGCTTCAGTTGGAAGATGCGAACAAATTCAAACAAACAGAAATGACCGACACAGCTGTTGGGCTCGAAAAAGTGGACCTTCTTCTTTCATAATCCGTCCAATGACAACTCATAATGCGCAACCATGACAACTCAAAGCAATCAGTGAAATGCCGAATAAAAGAGGCCGTTCAATATGTGGACTATACAAAAAAAAAAAAAAAAAAAGAAAAAAATAAAAATAAAAATACAAAATAAAATACCGAACCAATTCTTCTGAAACCTTCAAGATACTTAAATCGCAGGTACCGTTTAAGGGGGACTATGAGCAATAGTTAGTTGAGTAAAAGCCAATCTGAGGTTTGGGAAATGTCAAATATAGCCCCCCGATTTCAATTATTTTTTCTTGCAATTTTTTCAAACTAATTTGGCAAATTTTGATAATTTGAGTTTTAGAAGGTATCCCCTGATTTCAGCTATTCCGGGGTCTTGGCTAAACATGGCTAATATTATCAAAATATATACGAAGACGTAACATGCTTAGACAATTTTCAGTCATAGGTGTAGTAACCATCACCACATAATAAAAATTGAAACAATTCCGGTTATAATGTCGCTAAAATCATCAAAATGTCAAATAAAGGAGAATGCCGTTATTCGGGGGCTATACGAAAACGTGGACTGACATGGCATATTACAAACGTAACATATCCCTGACAAAATGCACATGCGTCAAAAAATGCTAGCAATCCATCTCAAGTCGTTCAAAATAGCGTTATGACAGCAGACAGACGGACATCACCTAGAATTTTACGCTGATCCAAATTATATACTTGCAGGTCTTACATGAGTATTTCGAGGAGTAACAAACGGAGTTACAAATTTATATACTCCTCCACAGAATGATGGAGGGTATAAAAACTGAGCCGTTCTTCTTTATGGAAAAGAGGTTACGTTTGTTAAAACACTTTAAATCGACGGTATTTCATTTTATTTCCTTTACAGATGTCTGGTGATATAAGATCGAGCGACAGCGAAATCTCTGAAAGTTCGGAAAGCCAAAAATCGCTCAATAATGGTGACGTTAAAACTGTAGATAAAATACAAAGAGAGCTCTAACCGAAACAGAATAACCAAATAAGCATAATTATTCATCCGTTTGTATTGCTTTTGTATGTTATGTAGAAACTATGTATGTAGTTATTTAAAAAGGTTTGTAATGTCAATAAACCAGGTATAGTACATTTATTTGTACTAATATTGAAATAATAAATGTTTATTTATTGTTGCTTATAATTTAAAAATTGTAGTAAGTTATCACTAATGAATACGTTTTTAGAGAGTTGCTTAATGGAATGAATATAAAAATAGCCCAAATACGAGGATTTATTCATATGCCAAAAACAAATATATTTAAAAATAAAAGGTCGGGTGAATCTAATTAGGTTTTCTAAAATATAAGTACATTTTCTGCATTTGGCGCTATTCCTATTTGCATTGTGTCTCCTGATGGAAAACAATCTGGAACTTCTTAATGCGCTGACTCATCTGGTCTACAAATTTGTTGACTACTGGTTCCATTGCGGCCTGAAGCTGTTAATGTGTTGTTAAACGTAAAATGGATATGTTGCACTTAGCAATCTTAATTTGAATAAATTCAATATGTATATTTAATTACCATGTATCTATTAAAATCTTAAATACCCTCCACCACACGGAAACTACTTGCAAAATTTACAGCGTTACCTAAAATTCGACGTTGCGCATAAATTTTTTGTCCACAAAAATAATTGTTTTCAATTTTAATTCAAGTTTTTAATAAGTATGGAAAGGTAACTAACAGTTCACTAAGGAAAGTTTTCGGAGGTAAATATTTCCATTAAATATACTTTAGTTCAGGTTTATTTACAAATGATGCAAAAGGTAAGTATTAAAGTTCACAAAAGTGACTTTTCAGTTAATATTTCTTATATGTCACTTATCTAATATTGTAAACTAAGCACTTTTTTCACGGTCACGACGGGAGATTGCCGTTAATAAACAAAACTCCGAATGACTAAAGGTGTAAGAAATAAGAAGCTTGAAGTCATGGCTAAG